>NW_021620050.1:335688-337413 GCF_004785775.1 Grammomys surdaster | reverse complement strand
AAAAAAAAAAAAACCCCCCCCCAAAATCCTTAAAATTATTAAAAAAACACTTTTTTTTTTTTTTGTTCCCCTACTGTTTTGGTTCGCGGGGGAAAAAAAAAAAAAAAAAAAAAAAAAAAAAAAACCAAACTCAGGATGGGCTGTGTTCTCCAAAGAGATCAAAGCACGAGTAGACGACCTCACGCCCCACCTACAACACGGATGTCTGATAACGGACTTATGACTGTGATAAAAGATGGAAGAATTGGTTGATTATGGATAGCCAATTACTTAATCAATCAAGACTGCATAATGAAGCCACCATAAAAACCCAAAGGGCAGAGTTTGTGTGAACTTCTAGAAAGTTGAACACGTGGAACATCCTGGAGGTGGATGCACATGGAGAAGACGGTACAGAAGCTCCACAGGCCCCCTTCCCATACCTCATCCTCTGCTGGCTTTCATCTGGCTGGGCTTCCTATGTCATATCCTTTATTAATAGCCCAATAAACGAATAAAGATAGGGTGGTTTCCTGAGTTCTGTTCTAGTAATTTAGTCAAAGCCAAGGAGCAGGTTGTAGGAATCCCAGCTGTAAGCATAGGTCAGAAGCTGATCTCCCAGCTTTTGTTTGCACTTGGCTTAGGAAGGAGGGGGGTGGGGAGCGTCACAAACCAAGCTTTCAAATGTTGAGCCCAGTGCTGTCTTAAGGTAGTGTCAGAACTAAATCAAAACTGAGGGCAACAACTGGGTCCACTGGAGAACTGATTAGTTAAATGTGGGGGAAAATCCTCCTGTATGATTTCAGAAACTGCAGGTAAAGTATTCTGAATTGACTATGAGAGAAGAGTAAAGGCACTGTGCTTCCTCTATCTTCCAGAGATACGTGTGCCATCTATATAGGGGACCCATGCCATCTCAGATCCTAAAGACAGTGACATGAATAAATGGTAACAATGCCAATTGATAATTTCTTGGGTGTTGAAATGATAAAATGGCGATCCTGTTTGGTCTCTCGCCCTCCCCTCTGACACGGTTTTGGGATGCTCTTGGGGCCGTGGAAACGGCCTGGGAGCAGAGGCTCTCTCACAGTCCATTGTTTGCATTCTCCCGAGTGCCTTCCAACTTTCTTTGGCATTGTCTGCGACTCTTGTAGTGATGACCAGCACACTTTACCCCGTGCTTCTTTTATTTGAAGTCTCCTTAACACTCCCACTGTGTGGGTGAGCCTCAGCTAGCTCTACCCTGGAACAGGTTCCAGCTCTCCTCACATCCCCAGTGTTCATTCCTGTTTTAATTTCTGTTGATAGAATTCTCCTTCTTCTTCCTGCTCTCCTTCCCTCTCTCTCCATACTTTAAAATTATACATTTTCATCAAGATAAGCCTCTCTCTGTCTCTCTCTCTCTCTGTCTCTCTCTGTCTCTGTCTCTCTCTCTCTCTCTCTCTCTCTCTCTCTCTCTCTCTCTCTCTCTCTGGGTGTGTGTGTGTGTGTGGTTTTTAATAGATTCTTTATTTCTGTAGACAAACCAGAATGACTTCCTAATTTTTATGTTAATTTTCAAATTGCCTGTTCTTCCTCTCTCTCTCTCTCTCTCTCTCTCTCTCTCTCTCTCTCTCTCTCTCTCTCCCTCCCTCCCTCCCTCCCTCCCTCTTTGTCTGTCTCTGTTTCCCCCCTCTCTCTTTCTCTCTCTGTCTCCTTCTTTCTGTCTCTGTTTCTCTCTCTCTCTCTCTCTCTCTCTCTCTCTCT
>NW_021620050.1:333902-335588 GCF_004785775.1 Grammomys surdaster | reverse complement strand
CCTCCCTCCCTCTCTCTCTCTCTCTCTCTCTCTCTCTCTCTCTGTTTAAAGATTTATTTATTTTATGAATGTGAGTACACAGTTGCTGTGATAAGACATACCAGGAGAGGGTGTCAGATCCCATTACAGATGGTTGTGAGCCACCATCTGTTTGTATGTGGTTGCTGGGAATTGAACCCTCTGGAAGAACAATCAGTGCTCTTAACCACTGAGCCATTTCTCCAGCCCATGTGTGTTTTTTTAATAGATTCTTTATATGTGTAGACAAACCAAAATGCCTTCCTAATTTTTATGTTAATTTTTAAATTGTCTGTGTTCTTCCATTGTCTTTTCCTCTAGAACTCCCATCAGGAATCATGTAGCTCTCGCTTTCTTCCCCTTTGTCTTCTTATCCTTCTCATGGCGGATGCTGCTTTCTTTTTGTTCTTGATCTCTTAGATTGTTGCTCTATGGTTCAGACTTGTTTTGACAGTCAGGTCTCACCATGGCTAGGAGTATGAGGTAGGGAAGTTATTTAGCATTTTCATGCCTCAGCTTTGTCGTCCAGGAAATGCAGGTGATCACAGTACATTTTTCAGGGATTATTATAAAACAAAGATGAACCAACAGTTGTCAAGCATTGGGAACAGAACATAGTAAGGATTCTGCAAACATACACAGTAGGTGTTGAGCAATGGTTCTGACTGTTAGTGCTTGGCTCCACACTCCTGTGGCTCTTTTAACTTATTACCTTTGTAGTGTCGAGGACTAAACCCAAGGCCTCGTGCATACTACGAAGTACTCAATCATCAAATGTTACCACCACGCGTGACATTTTTTTAATGGTCGGTTTTTTTTTCGCATTTGATTGCATCTTTTTACAGTGGCCAATTGCTGTTGGGCTAGTGACATCGTTTCTTAAATCTCTAGAAGGATAAGAGTTAAACTAACTTTAAAAATTTATTTATGGGCGGTGGTGGCGCACGCCTTTAATCCCAGCACTTGGGAGGCAGAGGCAGGTGGATTTCTGAGTTCGAGGCCAGCCTGGTCTACAGAGTGAGTTCCAGGACAGCCAGAACTACACAGAGAAACCCTGTCTCGAAAAACCAAAAAAAAAAAAAAAATTTATTTATTTATGTACTTTTTGTGTATGAGTGCTCTGTCTGCATGTACACCTGCGAGACAGAAGAGGGCATCAGATCCCATTACAGATGATTGTGAGTCACAACATTACAGATGGTTGCTGGGAATTGAACTCAGGACCTCTGGAAGACCAGCCAGTGCTCTTGACCACTGAGCCATCTCTCCAGTCCCCATTAAACTAACTTTTAAATGGCCCACTCTTTTCTGTCTTAAATATAAAAGTTGTATGAAGGAAAAAGTTTATGCCTTTCAAGCATAGGGATCTGAGGTTGATGGAAGTGTGGACAGATGGATCCCTGGTGACTGTTGAACAATTAGGCCAACCAAATTGGTCCATATTCTATGACAGATCCTGTTACAAAAGGTAAGTTGGGTAAGACTGAGGAAGACTCCCGGCCTTGACTCTGGCATGCACACATGTGTGCACACACAGTTACGTATAAAAACCAAAGCCCTAAAGTCTAGCGGAAAAAAACTGTAAAGAAAGTCCTAGGACCTTAAGTTGGGTAGTGATTTCCTCTCTCTCTCTCTCTCTCTCTCTCTCTCTCTCTCTCTCTCTCTCTC
>NW_021620050.1:312099-333892 GCF_004785775.1 Grammomys surdaster | reverse complement strand
CTCTCTCTCTCTCTCTCTCTCTCTCTCTCTCTCTCTCTCTCTCTCACACACACACACACACACACACAAACAAATTATTAAAGGAAAACACCAAAAGGACAAGGTAAGCAACAGGATATACAATTTTTGGCTGTTTGCAATATTCTTTCACAAAAATAGAAGCAAACCACCAATAGTATTTACAATCTAGATATATGACAAAGGACTCATGACCGTGCAAAAGCTTCTAACACAGAGGGTACCATAACAGGGACGATAACTCCAAGACACAGCAAACATTTCAATACTAGACAAAGGAATAACGCACTGTCAGTAATAACGCACTCCTAGCACTGATGCACAACAGATTCTCAAGGCCGTCAGTGGTCAGGAAGACATAAGTGAACGGCACCATGGAAAGATCTTAGTTCACATCTATCTGTAACCAAAATTAAACACTGACACCACCAGGTGCCGAGAGAGTTCAGACCATGTATGTCACAGTTCGTCGTTGGAGAAGGCTAAGTACTCCAGTTGTTTCAGAAAACAGGTTGGAAGTTGCTTACAAAAGTTGGTTGTGTGACCCACTGGGGACACCAAAGAATCAGAAAGACAGATCTAAAAGAAAGCACACACAAGAACTCAGAGCTGCATTGCTCAGTGTAGATCCGTGCACAGCACTCAGCCACAGGAAGAATAAACACATGATGTTACTAATAACGTAGCAGCACCTCCAAAGGCCATGTGGAACAAAAGGTACCAGACAGCAAAAACATGTGACAAACGATCCAATTCAGATGACATTTTAAAGCAGGTAAAGTTAATCTCTAATTACAGCAGCCAGCTTAGGGGAAGAATTTGTGTGCCAAGGCTGAAGGAAATTTCTCGATGTTGTAACTGTCTGGATCTTGACCAGGTAGTAATTATTTCAGGGCAGGAGTTTGCCAAAGTACATAAAACTGCTTGAGGTGCATAAAGTGAGGCTGGTTAGGAACAGCTTTATGGTATTAATGGAACAGAGATAATGCAGAGACATATTATATGTGTTTCATGGACGTGCGCGCGCGTGTGTGTGTGTGTGTGTGTGTGTGTGTGTGTGTGTGTGTGTCTGTGTCTGTGTCTGTGTCTGTGTGTATGCATAGGTGTGCATGACATTGAAAATCAGAGGCTCAACTCAGATGTCTTCCTCTGTCCTTCTCCATCTTGTTCTTTGCAGAACTAACCTGGAGCTCACAGAATCAGCAAGACTAGCTGTCCAGAGAGCTGCAGGAATCCTTCTTCCATCCTCTCCTCCCCTACTTACCCCTCTCTCTCCCCCATACTCACCCTCTTTCCCACACTCACCCTCTCTCCCACACTCCCCCCTCCCCAACCCCCATCCTCTCTCCCCTCCACCTCTCTCTCTCATAAACACACAAACACACACACTGATAATCAATACAAATTTAAAAATAATGTCTATATTTTCTCTCATTCTTCTCAGTTAGCCTTGTTGGATAACTGTCAAATTTTTAAGATAGATTTTGGCTTGGGTTTTTCATTATTTGACTGACTCCTTGGGATTTATCTTGTTCTAGTTCTTTTCAGTTCAAGTTGCTTGTCCAGGTTAGAAGTTAAGAGGGTTGTTTTCAAAACTGCCTTCCAGTCCTATGAAGTTGTGTATTTCCCACGGATTGCCTGTTGAGCTGTTCAACCTGTCAACTTCCCTATGCAGTATTTTTTATTGTCCATATGCTTAAAGCATTTTCCAGGTTTTGTTTTGCTTTGGTTTTTGTTTTGAGTTTTTTTTTCTTTTTTACTTTCACTCATGTTATTTAACAGGATATTATTCAAATTTCAAATATTTGGTTATTTCACATGCCTTGCTGTTATTAACTCTAATATAGTTTTATGGTCAGCAAACATAATTAGTAATTCAGCATTTTATTGAGACTCATTTTATGACTCACCAAACGTGCTCTATCTTTACAAATATTCTGTATGTGTTTGAAGAATATACAGGTCCTAGTAGAACATCTTAAGTTATTTTTTGTTCTGAGGTTAATTCATCATGTCCTCAAGTTTATAAACTAATTTTGTTCTAGTGGACAGTTGAGTTACTCTGTGATCACTTTGGAGTTGTGTAGACTGGCTTATGCTTTCATGCAGTGACCAGTGGAGATGCCCACAGTATTCTCAGGACAATCAATTCAGGGTTAGGACTCACAATGCAGCTGCTCCCCTGTGGAATTGGCCAACGTTGCTGTTAGACTTTGGTAGGGCTGTGCTATAGATCGTCTCTCCTTTGTTATCTATTCTCTGTTCAATCTGCTAGCTTTTTAGGACTTCTGGGACCGTGTGTGTGTGTGTGTGTGTGTGTGTGTGTGTGTGTGTGTGTGTGTGTGTCTGTGTGTGTGTCTGTGTGTGTCTCTCTGTGTGTGTGTGTGTGTGTGTGTAGCTGGCTGGCTCTTTGTTTTGGGGGATCATCCCTGGATGGTCCAGCTGCTTCAGTGGTCTTGATCTCAGAGTCCTACTTTGGTTAAGTGGGATTGCTATACTCAACTTGAACTACAGTTCATTGTGCTGTTGATGAGACACAGTGAAGGGACTCTGGCCAGCTCAAGCGTGGCTAGCATGGTTTGGGGGGGCTTTGCCCCTCCCCCATTCCCTCTGCTTTGCTTTAAAAAAAAACCTGTCTGATTACATTCCTGGAATATCTTGGTTTTTCCAACTATGGTAATTGAGAGTTTCGTTGAGTATAGTAGCCTAGGCTGGCATTTTTGTTCTCTTAGGGTCTGTATGACATCTGCCCAAGATCTTCTGTCTTTTAGGGTCTCTGTTGAGAAGTCTGGCATAATTCTGATAGGTCTGCCTTTATATATTACTTGACCTTTTTCCCTTACTGCTGTCAGTATTCTTTCTTTGGTCTGTGCATTTGGTGTCTTGATTATTATATGACGGGAGGAATTTCTTTTCTGGTCCAATCTATTTGGTTCTGTAGGCGTCTTGTATGTCCATGGGCATCTCTTTCTTGAGGTTAGGGAAGTTTTCTTCTATAATTTTGTTGAAGATGTTTGCTGGTCCTTTGAGTTGGGAATCTTTACTCTCTTCTATACCTATTATCCTTAGGTTTGGTCTCATTGTGTCCTGGATTTCCTTGATATTTTGGGTTAGGAGCTTTTTGCATTTTGAAAATTTCTTTGACTGTTGTGTCAATGTTTTCTATGGTATCTTTTGCCCCTGAGATTCTCTTCTGTCTCTTGTATTCTGTTGATGATGCTTGTATCTATGACTCCTGATCTCTTTCCTACACTTTCTATCTCCAGGGTAGTCTCCCTTTGAGATTTCTTTATTGTTTCTACTTCCATTTTTAGATCCTGGATGCTTTTGTTCAATTCCTTCATATGTTTGATTGTGTTCTTGTAATTCTTTAATGAATTTTTGTGTTTCCTCTTTAAGGGCATCTACCTGTTTACCTGTGTTCTCCTGTGTTTCTTTAAGAGAATATTTATGTCCTTTTAAAGTCATTTATCATCATCATGAGATGGGATTTTAGATCAGAATCTTGCTTTTCAGGTGTTTTGGGGTATCCAGGGCTTGCTGTGGTGGGAGAACTGGGTTCTGATGATGCCAAGTAGCCTTGTTTTCTGTTGCTTTTGTTCTTGTGCTTGCCTCTCGACATGTGGTTATCTCTGGTGTTAGCTGGTCTTGCTGTCTCTAACTGAAGCTTGTTTGAGCCTGTGAGCCTGTGAGCTAAGGTGTGTCAGCACTCCTGGGGGACAAGTTATCTCTGGGTGGGATTGGGGTGCAGAGAGCTGTGGCACAGGGTCAGCTCCCAGGTGCAGATTACATTCCTAAAGACAGCCGCCGAGGTTCATTCCCTTATTTAGCCACTTCCACCCTTGAAACTGACTACAAAGGTCCAGATATCAAAGTATTGAAGTTCAGCAATCAAAATCTCCCTTTGGCTCATCTAATTAACATGCCCAATCAAAATCAAACACTCATCCTAACATGGAGCTTCCTATTTTACCTCTATAAACTGGGATTTTCCTATAGGCCATGTCTGTCTTTATCCAGAGCCAGTTCTTTGTCCCACTCTGGAACAAATACTCCTCCCCCACCTTGCTCCCTTTCTTCCTCTTCTTTGTTCTCTTCCTTTCTTCCTTGTCTTCCATCTCCTATCTTTTCCCCTTATCCCTAAATCTCCTTTGTGCTGACAGCTTGGTCCTGAGCTTATAATTGTCCTTGTGCTCTGTCCCCAGGAAATAATTAGGCTGGGGGCCGCTTCCCTCATAACTTCTGTATCCCTCAGAAGCTTGTAGAGTTTCCTCCATCATCTGACAATGTTACAATTGTTTATGGAAGGAGGATTAACTTGATATTATTTATTCTGAAAGAGCAGAGATCTGTCACCCTTCTTTGTTTAAACTTTTTTGGGGGAAAGATTTGTTTTTATTAGTTTTAATTCTATGTAGGTTTATGTGTCTGTGCGTTGGTATGTGCACGTGAGTGAAGTGCTCATGTAGGACTGAGGGGCCAGATCCCCTGCAGCTGGAGTTACAGACTGCTGTGAGCTGCCCGATGTGGGTGCTGGGATTTGAACTTTGGTCCTCTAGAACAGCAAGCACTCTCAACTACTGAGTCATCTCTCCAGCCTCTGTATTCTCATAACATTGTGATAGGCAGAACCCTAAGATGGTCTCTAGTAATCTTTAACCCTATATAATGTCCTTGAGTTGGGACAGAGCCAGTGATGAGATCTCATACCAGGGATTATTCTAAATTTCATATAAAAGAAGATTTCATGATGTTGAATAGGATTCCAAATCAATGGACCTAATGGAAATACCTCTTAAGAGAGACAGAACTTTTCCTGGAGAAAGACATGAGGCAGAGAGGGATTCTGTGCTAGGAGGACTCACCTTTGTGGGACAGAGAAGCCATGCATGTAGCATAAAGACAGAGGCCAGGAGGAGTTGAAAGAAGTCCACTGCAGGCAGGCGGGCAGACAGACAGACAGACAGACAGACAGAGTGATCTTAGTCCCACAGTTGCAAAGTCTAAACTGATTTGACAGCCTAAAAAGACTGGGAGTGAGTTCTTCCCTAGAGAAGGAAGGACACACAGCTTGCCCAATGCCTGCTTTCAGCTTGTAAAGCCTGCATCAGAAGACCCAGCTAACTCATGCCTGACCTTCTGGCCTATGGGAACTGTGGGAGGGCAAACTGGTTTTGCTTTAAACCTCTACAATTTGTGGTGTTTCGGTATGCAGCAACAGAAAACTAGGCGATCCACACTGTGAATCTGTGGTCACTGTATCATACCACGGGATTCAGGGAAAGACAGACTCTTAGAACTACAAGGGTTGGTTCTCTTCTGTGTCAATGCATTGGCAGTCAGAAAGAAAACAAATTGTGGAGAAAAAAGAGCAGGAGCTTCAGCAGGAAGACTACATAACTCAGTGTGGTGCCTGTGGGGAGAATTAATGAGGCGTTCCTCATGGGCCAGCACAGAACCTGGGAAAATGTCAGATGAGCGACTTTGTGTTTTGTTTTACTCTGTCTTGTTTTCCCAACAGCGATGGGGGTTGAATTCAGGGCCCTGCACAGGCTAAACAAACAATGTGCTGCCGAGCTGTAGCACCAGCCATTTGAGCAAATACCGGGAATGCTGGATCCAGAGCATAGCAGTTGTTGGCTTGTCTGGTTGGCTTCCTACAGCTGGAGATGCCAGTGGTGCGTTTCCATGACTACCTCAGAGACCCACATGTTAGCCTTACTCAGAGCCAGAACCTCACAAGCCCCAGAAGGGCTGAGTATGTCTCAACTATTTAGTCACCCAGAGCATGGCTCCACATGCTTCTGGGAAAGGCCTGGAGGAAGAATAATGGCACACATGTGATAGCTTTGCAGGACTCCATCTTCCTCAGAAACCAAGTTTCCACTAAGAGAGCCACTCAAAGAGAGCTGACAGAAATGTTACAAAGCCAGCACCTTCGTGATGATTACACTTCTCTCCTATGCCATTCCCAGAGAGCCTGGGATTAGTCACCACCAGGTACATACTCCATCTCTGTCCACTCTAAAGGGTAACCGCCATTGTTGGTTTGTCCTCTACCAGCCCATCACCCTCACTGCTCTGGGGAATGAAAATCTGCAGTGGCATCTCCCGTGCACCTCTCTCTCTTTCTCTCTTTCTCTCCATTTCTTTCTTCCTTCTTCCCTGTCTCCCTCTCTCTCCCTCCTTTCCTTTGTCCCTCCATTTCTTTCCTCTCTCCTTTCTTCCTCCCTCCTCCCATTTTTTCTTCTCCTTTCTTTCTCCCTTTCTACTTTCCTCCCTCCTTCCCTCTTCTTCCCTCCTTTCTCTTTGTCTCTCTCTCCCTCCCTCCATTTCTATTTCTTCCTTTTTCCCTTCCTTCCTTTCTTCCTACTTATTCTTGGGCAATCTCATGCACATGAAATAAATTTGAGTCATCTCTTCCTCACTGCTCTCTCCTCTCTCCATGCCCGCTCCCTCCCATTGAGTCCCTTTTTCCCAAGCAGCTCCCTCCTGCTGTAATCTAATTTTGTTTTTGGCCCACTGAGTTTGGTTGGGGTTGTTTGCATGAGCCTAAGTACAGATTTAATTACCAGATAAATAACAACTTGTCGGTGGCTATAGCACTGAAGAAAATTGCATTTTCTTTCCCAACAACTGTTCATTGCCTCTAGTTCCCCAGGGGGGTGCGGGGCTTTGATAATTCCTCCTCCATCCATGAGGAAATGTTGATATGGGCCAATGTTGTGAGCACAGCTGTCGGGCCATGTCATATCCAGGAGACACTTTTGTATCATCTCTCCCCCTCTCCCAGCACTTACATGCTTTCCAATCACTTTCTTGATGTTTCCCCCAGCACTCCCCGGGCTTTGGGTGTGGTGTGTTTTCTAGATGTATCCATTTCGTTTGGGTTCTATAACTCAGCAGCAGTGTATGTCTTAATGTCATGGTGAAAAAGGATGTCTCCGAACCTTCCCAAGTCAGATCCAAAGACACAAAGACAGAAATGGTGATAAGGAGATCTGCTGAGACCTGGGACAGTGGGAAAGGGGCTGCTAAGGTGCTGGAACGATGAGAGAGGTAGCAGGGTGAATTCTCAGGGGCTGCATGGATTAGACTTGTCAAGTAGTAGTGAGGTAGAGCAGTCAGGCTCAAGTGTGTGTCTAATATCCAGAGAATGCTGAGCTAAGAGAAGAGTCGAGAGAGGAAATGTCTCACTGGAGCCACAGGCATGCAGCCCGAAGCCATTGGCTGCATCAAGCACACATCTGCTCACCTCCTCAGCCAAGATCCAGCCACAGTTTGTTTCCACGGGTTATTCTTCTCCTCCCCTTCCTCCTCTTTCTCCTCTTCCTCTCCCTCCTCGTTCTCTTCCTCTTCCCTGTTCTCCTCCTTTTCCTCCTCCTCTTTTTCCTCTCCCTCTTCCTTCTCTCCTTCCTCCTCTCTTTCCTCCTTCTTCTCCTCCCCTTACTCCTTCTCCTCTTCCTCTTCCGCTTCCTCTTCCACCTCTTCTCCTCCTCCTCCTCTTTCTTTAAAAAGATGTCTATGTTTAACTTGATTGATTCAGACATTTAATGAAGCATGAATTTGTCAAACCAGTATATAATATCTCACTAATATGTACATTTAAAATTAGTTTAGACATCAGATACATTGAAAATAAGTTAAGCAAGTGAAAAAAAGGATTGAGCTAAAAGAAATCAGTGGTTTTCATGTTGTAAGACAAGGTAATCTCTCTATTACTCCCTCTGGTATTCTGTTATCTTGTTCTAGAATGCTGGGTAAACTAACACAGGCCATTTTTAAATTTTACACAGATAAATAAAACTTCTTGTTTTAACAGATGAGGTGATTTTTTTAGACTTATGATATCCTGTGAGATCTTTCTCATCACATTTTCTGGTTAGATTACAGGTAACTGTTGAGAAGACAGTGCAACTGATCTTGCCCTACACACGGTAAAGAGATCTGTGGTGCTTAGACAACAGTGATGCCCATTTGACATAAACCATACTCAAGCAGTTCCTTTAAACAGATTCTCAACAGTTAGCCTTTATTTTGGTCTGAACTTGAAACTCAAAGTCAGTCTTTCTCAACTATGAGAGGACCTGGGTCAGCTGCTCGTCTGAGTAAGGAAGCTGAGCAAAGCGGTGGTGGATGGCAGTCACTGTATTAATGGCCTCACTTACTTCCCCTAGACTGTCTACAAGGCCTTGGAAACTGAGAATTTTCCTTGTACTGTACTCTGATAATAAGTTTTCCTTTCAGATAAAATGGATCCTTATGGGATTGGTATTTGTGAGTTATTGTCTGCTGGTTTGTTTTTTCACTAACTCCCAAACAATATTTATTTGTAAGAGAAACATTGTAATTTGATATAAAGGAAGCTTTTTTATTGAAAAATAGATTCTTTTCTCATACACTACATCTTGATTAGCGTTTACCCTCCCTCTACTCCTCCCAGCTCCTTCCCACCCCATCCCTCCCCTCCAGATCAACCCCCTTTCTGTCTCTCATTAGGAAAGAATGGGCTTCTAAGAGAAAACACCAAGCATGGCAAAATTAAATATAATAAGATGAAGCAAAACTTTCATATTGGAGTTGGACACAGCAACCCAACAGGGGAAAAGTCCCAAGAGCAGGCGATAGAGTTGGAGATGCACTCGTTCTCACAGTCAGGAGTCCCATAAAAGTACTAAGCTACTAGTTATACACAGAGGACCTGGTGCAGACCCATGTAGTCCCTGTGCTTGCTGCTTCAGTCTGTGAGGTTATAGGAGCTGCAGTTGATTCAGAGGATCTTGTTCTCCTGGTGTCCTCCATCCCCTCTGACTCTCACAATCATATGAGCTGCGGTTGATTGAGAGGGTCTTGTTCTCCTGGTGTCCTACATCCTCTCTGACTCTCACAATCTTTCCACCTCCTCTTCTGCAGGACTCCCTGAGCAATGAGGAGAGAGATTTGCAGGAGACTCTTTCTCCATGTTATACCTGGCTGTGGGTTTCCGCATCTCTTCCCATCTGCTTCCAGAGGAAGTCTCTCTGATGATGACTGCATAAAACACTGATTTATGGGTGTAGCAGAATATCCTGAGGAATCGTTTAACTGATTTTTTTTTAAGACCAGTTATGTTTGGTTTTTACCCTAGTTCTCTGGGCTATGTAGTCTCTAGTAGTTGGTGGAGTGGGTCTTTAAGTCAAAACAGACATTAGTTGGTTACTCCAATAAGTTCTGTGCCTGTTGGTTTACAGACAATTTCACTAGGCTCCTCCCAACCTAGCAATGTGTTGCATCATCACCTGCCGCCATTAGCTACCAGGTGCTAGAGAACTAAGAGGACTTCCTCCTCCCCTCTCTCTCTGTGGTGTGTGTGTGTGTGTGTTCCCATCTGTCTCCAGCTGGCCTCTCTTTCCCCCTTTTTTTTCCTTCTCTGCCCCATAGCTCTGCTCTGTCTGTCTACCCCTACCCCTTCTCCAGGCCCCCCTTCCCCTCCCTTTCCCCAATAAACCACCGCTGCTGCATTATATTTCATAACAGTGCCACCATTGCCCTAGCATGTTTTTCATGCAGGACACATTGTAGGTCAAAGGTTTTGTGGCTGGGTTGGTGTCCACATTTCTCCTTTAGCTGTCTACAGAGTATTTTCCCACACAGAGACTGAGGACAGCAAGGTTGCTGAAGTCAGCATTAAGGTTGCTGAGGACAGCATCCTCACAACTCATTGAACATGGAGAAGTCGAGCCAATGTCTACATGGAGCCTTCACCCTACATTCTCGTCTCTTTGGGTGGGAAAATACTGCTGATGCCTGGGTTTGTCTCTATTGGCTAGGTGGTTTTGTTTCTTGGTTTCTGTTTCATCTCTGGATGCTGTGTGTTGTCTATTTTACTGGTTTGCTCAGCTGGTCTTGCAGGCTGAGGTACAGTGATGAGTGGGGGGGCGGGAGGTAGGTTAGAAGGGGATGGTCTGTTAGAGCCACAGAAGATGTGTGCAGAAGGGAAGGAAAGCCACAGCTGGTGGTCTGTTGCAGCGCTAGGGATGGGACTGAGTAATTGAGTCTGGAGGAACGGACAGAAAGGAGAAGGTCTGTGGGCAACTACCTGGTTTTCTGACTGGTGTGGCCTTCGGTTGAGCAGGAGGTTCTTGCTGGAGTTGAGGGCTGAGATATAGTGACAGGTGGAGTTAGGAGGGTTGAGGGGTGGATAGTTGTGGATCCACACTACATGGGGCCATGGAGGAAGAGAGGACGTGCTGGTATTCTGTTTCAGGACTCAGGATAAGACTGCTGGTTTGGGTCTAGAAGAGCAACTAGAAACCAACTCTTCTTCCTTTTAACTAAGTCACTTAAGTTTGAGTCGGCTCCTGTGTATTTCTCTCTCATGGTAACTAAAACCCTAACTGTAACAACCTGTCAGAATCTGGGGGTGCTGCAGTGACACCCGCCCTGGATTCAGCTCTACTGACTCCCTTATGAGAAATTTCTGGATTACCTCCAAGTTATCCTCTGGCTTGGAAATTCTGTAACTCTGGTTTCCTTTCAGCGAGTTTGCTAATGGAGGCACATACCCTAAAGCAACCTTTGTACAACCTTTGTCTACCGTCTCCTACATTCCTAGGGCTGTTTCAGATAAGAGACTCTTGGGTTGCTATGCTCATAAACACTGGACCGATTCTGAGACCATCTGTTTCCTGGCCAAATGTTTGACCATGTGGTAAGTACATACAGGGAGGACACAGGCAACAAGAGTGCATTTATAAATGATGCTATCGCTAAGAGAACACGGAGGACGCAAGACTTTGCAATAACACCATAAGGAGGATTAACTTTAAGCCTAACTCATTAAAAGATGACAATAAACCCTTATCTAAAAGCTGCTTTGAGGCTTGGCATGGTGGCATATGCCTGGAGTCCTAGCTAGGCAGAAGTCTAGGGCAAAATAATCACTTGAGCCCAGGACTTTGAGACCAGCCTGGGCAATATAGTGAAGCCGATGAGATCCTGTCAGATAAGAATGCTCGCTGCCAAATCTGACAGTCTGAGTTCAATCCCCCACCCCAATGTGGAAGGAGAGAAGTGACTCCTGTAAGCTCTCTGATTTTCACATGTATACAGTTCACATGCATGCACCCTTCAACACACACACACATGAGAGAAAGAGAGACAGAGAGAGACAGATAGACAGAGAGAGGGACAGAGAGAGAGAGAGAGAGAGAGAGAGAGAGAGAGAGAGAGCTTCTCTTTGAAAACAAAAGACATCATCATTCTAAGAGATAAGTAATAAATGGACATTTAAATATACATATTTGACTCTGTACATTGACCTCTCATTTAAGGCCAACTTTCTCCTTTACGGCATTCTCTCTCCATTTCTAGCTACTAATTCTTACCAAGGCTTGGCTTTCTCCACAGGAGATATTGGCTAGCCATTGCTTCAAAGGTAAGGACAGAAGGATGCATTTGCCCTTTAAGCAAAAGTGCCATGACTCTTCAACAAAGCACACCCTTGTGACCCTACCACCAAGGTCTGCTGTGCCTGAGTGTCATCTCACTCATTCCTTACACAATTAAGATCCTTTCAGAATCCCAATGTTGTGGCAGTGGTGGTAGGGAGAGGGTCCCCTGTACCACAGTCATCTCCATATTTAGTTAGAACAAATGCACACGTGCAGAGAGGCCCTTAGGAAGTGGCGAGAACTTCCTCTTCCTTCAGACAATAATGGTGGGATTATACAATCTTTGAACACTTTGGGAAAATACATGGCTGATTTTTATAAAACCAACTACTCTCCTTTATATGATTCCTTCATTTCAAAGCATTAACCCAACAGAAATGAGAACAATTGTCCACAAAATAATTTGTACAAGAATGTGTTATCCATAGGAACAAAATCTGAAAGCATTCAATATCTCTTAATGGGAGAATGAGCTAATAATCTATGATGTACTTGTTTCAGTGGGGTTAAAAAGTAGCAACACCTGGTACATAAAGTAGCATTGGGATCAAGAGATGGTTCAGCTCCTGATACAGGAGCTACAATGGGGTGAAGAGGATGGCTAGGCAGTTAAGAGCATCTACTGTTCTTGCAAAGGATGCAAGTGCAATTTCCTACCATGTTGGGAAGCTCACTGCCTGTAAGTGCAGCCACAGGGGAATAACCCAATACCCTCTTCTCTAAGGATACTTACACACACACACACACACACACACACACACACACACACACACACACGGACTGGGAGGCTCTTAAAAAACCCAACCATTTTTGTTTGCTTTGGGTGAACACTAAGAATATTCCACAAGTGAAATAAGCCGTACTTACTCCTTAACATGATCTTTAATTGCATTGGCAGAGATCCTGGATTAAAGGCGATAAAATGACAGTGAAAAATCATATATATGCTATGGATATAGGGTAGGAACTGCCAGAAAATGTGGGAGACAAGACGTTTTTCAGAGTGATGTGTTACAACTTCCTAATACTCAGTCCTCAGGCACGTATGCATTTGTGAAGTCTCAACAAGTGACTATGACTGATTTATGCATTTCGTTGTGTGTGAGGTCAAAAAGCCCAGAAATGCTGGTTTGGTAGAGGGTGGGAATGTTGGAGTATTTAGAAGAAATATTAATGACGTCTTTAATGTGTTTTGAAATACATCATGAAACTAAATTGTATTGCTGGATGGATTGGCAGGTGGCTTCCTGCAGACTGAGATTAGCAGGGAGATGAAGTGTTCATGAAGATTCAGGGTTTGGATGTGCAAGTAAAACCATCTGACTGCTGCGACCCTTCAGCTTTGCTTTGTGTTGGAAAAAGCAGGTAACCATGAGACACCGTGAGGCTGGAAAGATGGCTCAGTAGTTAAGAGCAGTGGTTATTCTACCGGAAGACCCAGGTTCAATTCCAAGCACCAACATGGCGGCTCACAATTGTCTGTAACTCTAGCTCCAGAAGATTCAATACCCTTACACAGACATACTTGCAGGAAAACACCAATTCACATAAAAGAAGAAGAAATAAATTATTTTTTTAAATGAGACATTGTAAACATCTGGAGAACCTACATCTACACCTATCAGTCACACCAAGGTCTTCAGTAGAGCAGCTCAGCCAGAATAAAACCATCCTTTGTCATAAATTTGCAAATTGTAGAAGCTGGTGAGGAGTGACAGGCTCTGAGATCAGGGAGACCTTTTCTGGCCTCCATCTCTAGGTATCAGGATGAGTCAGGACAGCAACATCTGCCTGCTTCCTTTCTTGGTGGGACTAGACACATTACAGTTCCAAATTTTTACATAAAACTGCTCCATCTCACACAGGCCATTACATGGAGTTCTTGGAGTCTCTGGAGCTCAGCATGGATGTACATACCTTTGATCTTAGTGCTTGGGAGACCCATGTAGGAGAATTGAAAGTTTGAGGCCATCAGGACTATCCAGCAAAACTCTGCCTTGGAGTGTGGGGGTGTGAAGGTATGGGGTATGGGGCGTTGTGTGTGTGGTGACAAGAATGATTCTTGGGAGGCTAGTTTGCAAACACACTGATCCTTATCACCTTCCCCTAGTGTATTCAATAAACACAGATCAACCTCTTTCCATATGACATGTGTGGAAGCTGAGCCAAGAGCCTCCCTGTCCTGGGATCACAATGCCAGCATTTCTTCACCCCACAGTCAATCCTTCCTGCCACATCTTCATGTAGGACTTTCCTCAGCTTTGACTTTCTAGCTCTGTGGAAGTACACCTTCTAGGACAGCATAAGTCTACCACAGCTAAGACAGTCGGCTGATACATATGACCTATCACAAGAAGACCACACTTCTGAAGCCTCTGATCAAGGACCATATCTGTTATAGCTGTCAAGTGATGTCCCAGGAACCTCTACCTTCCAGCCTGGGCCTCTCCTTACCTATTCTAGGTTCCATCCTCAGCACTACATACAGCAGATAAGGAAGGAAGACTGAAAGTCAAAAGTCTTCACTACATAATGAGTTCCAGGCCAACCTGTGATACATGAGACCCTGTCTCAGACAAACAAACCAAAAAAAAAAAAATCCATTTGTGGGTTGACCTTTTCTTTTAATAATTAGACATGTATAAAAGCAAAGAAAAAACCTATAAATCCATCTCTCAAAATAAACGGCTAGTGTTCATTTCCTATTTTTAAAAGAAAATTTATCTACTATTTATTCAAGAGATAAGACATGTTTCAAACTTCAAAATTAAGAGACCTGAGAGCCCTGAGGGACATAAATATCTCCTAGGCTTGAAGGTAAATGATCTCAATCTCTTTCTTATCTTTAAGATAAGATTTTGTTTGTCCTGTTTGTCCTGAAGAAGTTAGGGAGCAGAACAAATTGGGTGCTTTTGTGAGACTTTGGGGGAAGGGCTTGCTCATAAATCAAAGGGAGACTGAGGTCCTGATGGCTTAAAATTTACCCAGGCCTTCATTTAGCCACTCTGTTATTCCAAGTATAACCTCCGCATGAAAACTGACTTCGTGTTTCACCCTAGCAGGACTTGACTAGACCCTAGGGAGTGAAGTTCTTTCACTCTGTCCCCAGCTTCTGTGGGTGCAGGAAGAAACATGATGCTTCTGAAAGCATCTACTTCTAAAAATCTAATGTTTAGACAGTTGTTAAGAAGGCATTACCAAAAATGGAAAGGCTGTGAACCAAAAGGAGGAGCCCTGTCCACTGCTGGTAGGGATATTAGCCACTGTGGAAGCTAATACGGAAGCTCCTCTAAAACGTAAAATAGGTCTACCAGATGCCCCGGAATCTAAGTCAACATATCAGAGAGATCTTTACACATCATCATTTATTGCATCACTGTCCAATCACAGCTAAATGAGGGTACCATCCTAGATGGCCAACAACAAAGGAATGAGAAGGAAGATATGGTATCTCTATACACACTGGATCTTTTTCAGGCATGAAGAAGAGCAAACTTGTGTTGTTTGCAGAGAAATGAATACAACCAGAGATAATCACATTCATCGAATTAAGCCAACCTCAGAAAGACAAATATCCTGTTATCTCTCATGTGTGGTTCCTAGATTTTCCTATAGATACATGAAGTCGTGCATGTACATATGGAGTCGTGCTTGTGTATATAGCATAGAAGTAGAAGTGAAACTGTCCAGGGATGCGCAATTAGTTTTTTACTTTATTAGGTGAATAGTAGAGGCTCCTGCATCAGAAGCATCAGTAAGAACCTCTATCCTACTCCTCCACCCATGAGAGGTAAGAACCCATCTCCTATTCCATACCTGTTAGTGGTAAAAACCCATCTTCTATGCCAGCATCCATCAGTGGTAAGAAATTATCTCCTATTCTAGCACCTGTCAGTGGTAAGAACCCATCTTTTATGTCAGCATCTATCAGTGGTAAGAACCCATCTCCTATGCCTGTACCCAGTCAATAGTAAGAATTCATCTCCTATGCCTGTACCCAATCAATAGTAAGAATCTATCTCCTATGCCTGCACTCATCAGTGGTAAGAACCCACCTCCTATGCATGCACCCATCAGTGGTAAGAACCCACCTCCTATGCCTGTACTCAACCAATGGCAAGAATCCATTTCCTAGTCCCGCACTTATGAACCACACCCACACTCATTTGCTTCCTTCAAAATCTGTTAAGTTAGAAATGACCTCAGAAATCATCCACTCCTGCCTCATTCTTCTAAGGATGAGGAACCTGAGGCCCAGAATGGACTACTGGAAGGGCTGGAAATTTTAATTTGCGTAATCTTCCTCCAAATTAAATAGATATAAGCACGAAGTTTACCATCTTAATTGTCTTAAACATACAATTTGGTGGTGTTAAACATATGTGTAACACGCAAGCAACAAGATCCTTTGGAATTCCCTCCCTCACCTTGATCACTGTAAACTATCAGCTTTATTTTCTGTCTCTAAATTACCTCAAGTAAGGGAAACTACATGGTTTTACCTGTGAGTCGTTTATTTCATTTACTGCAGTGGCACCCAGGCTCATTCATGCCTGTATTGCAGAGGGTTTTTCCTTTGAAAGACTGAATAGTATCTCAATGTATGGACACACTATATTCTGTTTATCTGCTCACGTGTTGCTAGACACTTGAATCTGTTGCTAGATGTTTTTATCTATTGCGAATAATATATAGGAGAATGAATGAACAAGTATCTCCTTGATATCTTGATTTTAATTTTGTTTGTTTTTGAGGTCCTACTTCCTACCTAAGTCTGGCCTGGAACTCAGTATGTAGCCAAGGCAATCAATCTTCCTGGCTTAGCCTTCCATGTACTGGGATACTGGACATGATCCGCCACGTTTGGCTTTTGTTCTTCCATGTATCTGCCCAGAAGTAAACTGCTAAATCACATGGTGTTATCGTCTGGATACTAATTTCCCCTGAAAGCCCATATCTACAGACTTGTTTGCCTGTGTGTTTTGTGACTAGGAGGTAGTGGCTCCTTTATGAGAAGCAGTTTCTAGAAGGATGCTAAGTCATTGGGAGTGAGGTCTTGAAGGGACCTGAGACTGTTTCCTCTAGGGAGGAGAGCAGATCTCTCTAACACGTGCTTCCACAAGATTTGGGGTGGAGCCCTGGAATGAAATCCCCGTGGACACTGAGCGACACTGTGTCTCATTAATTAAATACCATGCTTCCTTTTTCTTTTCATTTGCTGAAGGGCTCTTGGGTTGCTTCCAAATCTTATCTACTGTGAACAGTGCCAAAGGTGAAGATATCGCTTCTGTATGGTATGGCTATTTCACCATACACATTGAGTGACATTATCCCTTCCACGGGGGGGGGGGGGTGTATTTTGTTGAGTTTTAGGACTTATCTAGCTGTGTATGTCAAATATTAATCTCTAGCCAGACCCTTGGTTTTCAAATATTTTATGCCATTTTGGGTGGTACCTCTGTTGAAAGTTGGGCAGATTTTAATCTCTACATTTATGAAACAAATATATTAATTTTGGAATCACCACAAGAGGCATCAGAAATGTACATAAGTCAAGTGTTGCTGAAGCTGGAACACACACACATACACACACACACACACACACACACACACACACACGACATTGGGGGTTGGCATTGCTGGTGGGTATGGAAAAATTGTTAAAATATTCTATAATACAATTTTGTCATTTTCTATACCTGTATTTCATAGGAAAGAAAGTCCTACTATACACAAAAGGAAAATACATCCACCAAAAAGCTTCTAAAAGACAATTCACAGCAGTTTTAGTCAGAAACCGGGAATATATGAACTGTACATTGTTTGGGTCTCAAAACTGGGACAAATAGCTGAGATGTCCATTAACATATCAAATTGGACTCTGGCTGCCAGGTTCTCCCAGTACCCTCAGTCCCTACCCATCATAGGGTCCTCCTGTCTGGCATATCCCATCCCCTACTCTGAACTCTCCAGTACAGGGGTTGGGCTTGTTTTTCCCTCAGCTGCTGTTCCCTATATAATTCAGCTGTTTGGGCAATGTGGGTTTTTTTTTTTTTAATCCTTTTGGTGCCTTTTGTCTTCTTTTGGTCTCTTGGCCTCCTGGCTTCTCGGTCTCCAGACTCTCCCCTGTCCCCCACACGCTGTCCTCACGTGGCCCAGCTCAGTCTGGCTATATTCATTCTGGACTCTCCCAGATGTCTCTGCCTCTGGCTCTGGCTGTTTTCTCCCTTTTATCTACAGTAAACCTCCTCCACTATACTTAAATCAGTCATGCCCTCCTTGTAATACCCCCCCATTCATCCATCAAATAAGAATCAATAGTAACAACAACAAATCAGCTCTACTGTATCCCTGTAATGAATTACTACTTGATAACATAAAAGGGTAAACACCTGTATCAAGATGAGCTAAATGAATCACATTGAGTGAACGATCCAGGTATAAAACAGTAAACATTCGATCATTTTATTCACATAAAATTCAAAAAGCAGAAAAACTACTTTCTAGTGATAAAAATCAGATAATTGTAGCTTTGGTGGGGGTGCTGACAGGGAAGAGCAAGAAAATGTTCTCTGTCTTGATGGAGACCGAATGTAATAAAATATGTTAGATGCAGAGGAAGACAAGCAGAAGGACTTTAACGGCCACAGAAACCACATCTTCATCTAGGCACACTGAGGGACAGATAAGACACAGGGGGATATTTGAAATATAAAGAAAATTACCTTAAAGGACAAGCTGAAAAGGAATAAGAAGGTTTAGGGCAGTGAGGAATTTCGAACCCATCAGAATTCAAGAAGAAATAAAAGAAGAGAGAGAGAGAAGTGTCACAGGTTATACCCCTGGTCTTCTCCAAGAAAGAGTAGGTACTGGGTAGTTCTCACATAATCCAGCCATTAAAGATGTTTACAGATACCTAATCCAGCCTTATGGCAACCCAGTGAAGCCAAGAAACAGGAAAGACATCCTGGACACTCAGTGCTGGAGCACAGCCCTGCTTGATCCCAGACTAAATAACCCTTCATCGCTCACAGGCCCAATGCACCATAACAGGTGGGCTGTGGAGGACACACCTAGAGCCCGGAAGCCAAGAGACAAGGTTCCAAAGGCTGGTGCTCGTGATCAAAGACTGGAGGCAGAAACAACTCACAAGAATCTGAACCTACAAACTCTTCCACTTTAATGCTAAAGAAACAAAAAGCTAAAGTCATGATGTATTCACTCACCGTTGTAATTTATTATATAGACATAGTACTTATAGAGTAGTTTATACTTGAAGATGGCATTCATGAACATCATCCTGATTGGTTTTCCCAGAAGCCTGGTGGGATGTGTAGGAAACAGACAATTTCATCTTGTTTTTCTGTCTCCTAATTACAGAGGGAAAATCTACTCTTGGCCGTCTTCTAAGAACACATAATTATTCACACAGGAGTGGGAGTTCTTCCCATCTGGAGCTGGCTGGGAATGGTGAATATGATCTGCGTGTTTAATGTATGCACAACTAGCAGCCCAGAGAGATCCGGATGCTGCCGGTTTCTCTTACAACAGTGGGATAGCATTCTTTGTATATCATCATGATTTCCAATCAACATGATACTGTGAAATCATAATATAAAAATGCAATAAAAGCAGAGTAATGCTCCCACGGTCACCAGGCCCCTGAGGCTGTGACAGAAAATGTGAAGCAGGTATGAAAAAGCAGAGACAGTTGGAAAATAGTGAAAATGATGTATAAATCGTCCACTCCCCATCCCCTACCTCCTCACGCCTCACCCCACCCCTTCACCCCCTACCCCTTCACCCCACGCCCCCAGCCCCTAGTCCTTACCCCCTAACTCCTAACCCCCTACCCCCATTCCCCTACTCCCTCACCTCCCTCTTCACCCCCTTCTCCCTCACCCCCACACTCCCTACACCTCACCCCCACCCCTCACCTCCCCCTTTCCTTACCTCCCCACTGCCCCACCCCCACCCCTCTTCCCTCTACCCCCATGCCCCCACCCTTGCCGCCTCTAGCTTTCTGGCTTTCTTTCCCTCCCTATCCCACCTGTTTTAAACTCACTGCTAAGAGAGAATAATTTAGGTAAATATTAAACTGCATTTCAGTCTCCAGGTTTACGACCTTTCCACCCTAGTTTCATTATTTAAAAACATATTGAAATGCACTACTAGTCTTTCTCTTATGACAGTCTTTTCACAGCTGTTTCTACGCATATGTAAAGTGTACATTTGTAAGATAAAAATCCTTTCAATAAAAATACAGAAACTGGAAGCTAACAAATGGGTTTTGTGGGGACTCTGCGTGTCAGCATCTCAGATATTGGGAGTGGTCCAGCCTATACCTAAGAGCCAGACCAACAATAAAGATGTGGTTGGGTAGAGATGTGGTGTTCAGGCCGCAGGTCCATAGACAGTAATTCACATCCCCTCTGAGATCTGCTATTAGAGAGGAAGGGTTTGGTTTAGCAGGTGATAAGGTCAGAGCTGAGGAAGTCTTTCAGCTTCCATCATGGCGGTGGGTTTTCTAATGTGCCTCTTGCACAAGGCTTCTGATGCTTTCTGACTGGTAGAGCTTTCCATGAATGTAAATAGCAGACTGCCTGTGAAAATGGCAGGGATCTGACCCTTACTTGGGAGCAGAGTGAGGGGGTAGGACTCCTGTGGTCTTCATGCTTCTGCAGGCTGGCTGTAAAAGTTAATAAATACTTTCACGGTGACTCATTTCCTCTCTCCAGGTGGTAGGATTTGCTTTAACATCAGTGGATAGATGGGTGTCATACATCTTGCTTGCGTAGATGTTCATGCTCAATATCTCTGTCAAATATAAAAGAGCAAAGTCTAAAGCCATAAAGATTTGCACCCTATAAAGGTGTGGGGGAAGCAATTGCTTTATTTTGTTCTGAGACAGGGTCTCATGGAGCCCAGGTGGGCTTCAAACTCTCTATGTATCCAACATTAACCTTGAACTTCTGATCCCCAGCATACATCATCGTGACTATTCTACACCTGCACCATGCTGAGGATTAAACCCAGGGCTCTGTGCATACTGGGCAAGCATTCTACAGACTGAGCTAAATCGCTAGCCAGAATGCAATAATTGTTTAAAAAGTAATGAGTAAGCCAGGCTGGTGGCACGCATCCTTAATCCCTGAGGCAGAGGCTGGCAGGTCTCTGAGTTCAAGGCCAGCCTGGCCTACAAAGCAAATTCCAGGACAGCCAGGGCTACACATAGAACTCTGTCTTGGGAAAACAAACAAAACACAACAACAGCAACAGAAGTTCATGCTGATTCCTTAGGATTTAGAATTGGAAAAGAATTAAGACTCCCTTTTCCTTCATATGGCCACTTTAGATTTACAAATCTTTCCACCAGGTTTCATGTTTTTAAATTCTCCTAAAACGCGACATTCTCTGACTGCTTTCTCTCATTGGCACGGTGGCATGCTGCCTTCGTCATTGTCTCTGTCTGGCTAGCATTCTCCTCGCTAATCTAATGCTTACATGTAAATCATAACAGCAAAGATGCTTCGGAAATGCTTCTAGCAGGGGCAGTCAGTAAAATAGAAATAGTTCAGTAGCTAGAAGTAAGGACAAGTGAGTCCTTGTCACTCCAAAGCCAAGTACAGTTTATCCTTGACTTTGAATGAAGAAACAGGAGCCACTACCAGACTCAAAATGGGAGGTTGCTGGTGGTGCAAATTAGAAGACAAAGGGGACATGGCCATTCCAACGTCAGCCAGGGAGAATGGAGTCAGAAATTCACACTGCAGGCACGACACAATCTTCCCACCACCCTCAGGTGACAGGCTCCTCAGCGCAGTGTAACCTAGCTGTCAGTCAGCCGAGACTATGCTGCGTGGAGTGGAACTAAATTCAGCTCAAATCCAAGTTCAACGTCTTTGCCCCAAACCTCTCCACAGTTCCTGCAAGTCCTCAGGACTTCTCTTGAATCGTGTCTTCATCTCTGGTCTTCCCCATGGACAGAAACACATTTTTGTTTTGTTTTACAGGAAAAAACAAACCTGCCTACCACCCTCTTGGTCTGTCCTGTTCAATGCAGGAGCCCTAGAGACACATAGCTATTAAAAATGAAGTTTCATGTTGGTAGAGTACTTGCCTAACATATATGAGGCTGTGGGTTCAATCCCTACAATTGCATAAAACCAGACATGGTGTTGAGTATCTGTGATCCCAGCACCTGGGTAATGGAGACAGAAGAATCAGGGGTTCAAGATAATCCTCGGCTACAAATTGAATTTGAGGCCATCTTGGGAGCTTGGGATGCATGAGAATCTGTCACAGAAGAAGAAGAAGAAGGAGAAGGAGAAGGAGAAGAAGAA
>NW_021620050.1:299149-311699 GCF_004785775.1 Grammomys surdaster | reverse complement strand
GGAGGAGGGGGAAGAGGAGGGAGAGGAGGAGGGGGAAGAGGAGGGGGAGGAGGAGGGGGAAGAGGAGGGGAAGGAAGAGGAGGGGAAGGGGAAGAGAACGGAGATGTCATGGTTTAACATTCAATTTCTTGTTCTCACTACAGCACCTGTGATTTGTGGCTCCTCATGGACACCCCAGACTAACTGATGTCCACGCACACAGCAAGGCTGGTGGACAGTCACAGTAATAGTGCATGAACTGGTGAGAGTTCACTGAGTGTTGGGGCAAAGGAGGAAAGAGTATACTGTTTCATGAACCAACGCACTTTGCACTTGTGGCCCACCGCAGACACATGTACCAGTGTAGGAAGCATGAATACCGGAGGGGCTGAGATGCGGAGGGTGTGATCACTGATGACAAAAGTCTGGGTGAATGTGAGGCTCAAGGGTGCTCATCCTCTTTTGCTTAAATTCTCTTTTAATTAAGGAAACTATTTTACATGTGAGTGTTTTGCCTGTATGTATGTATGTATGTATGTATGTATGTATGTATGTAAGTATGTATGTGCTCCATGTGTGTGCATGCTGCTTTCATAGGTCAGAGGTGGAGTGTCAAATCCTCTGGAACTGGTGCTATGGATAGTTGTGAACCTCCATATGGATATTAGGAATCAAACCCAGGTTCTCTTCAAGAGCAGCCAGTGCTAGCTCTCTCGCTCTGTCTCTGTCTCTGTCTCTGTCTCTGTCTCTGTCTATCTCTCTCCTCCCTCCCTCCCTCCCTCCCTCCCTCCCTCCCTCCCTCCCTCCCTTCTTTCCTTTTTTCCTTCTTTCCTTCCTTCCTTCTTTCCTTTTTTCCTTTCTATTAAGTTATTTATTCACTTCCCATCCCAATCTCAGCTTTCCCTCCCCCTTCTCTTCCCAGTTCCTCCCTCTCACCACCCCCCTCCCCACCAGCCTTTCTTCTCAGAAAAAGGGAGGCCTCCTGTGGATACCAAACAGCTTTGGCATATCAAGTAGCAGTAGGGCTAGGCACATCCTCTCCTACTGAGACTACACAAGGCAGTCCAGTCAAGGGAAAGGAGTGCAAAAGCAGGCCACAGAGTCAGAGACAGCCCCTGCTCCTGCTCTTACGGGATCCACATGAAGACCAAGATTGACAACTGTTACATATGTGCAGGGTCTGGGTCCCTGCCATGTGCGCTCCCTGGTTGGCAGTTCAGTCCTATGAGCCTCCACGGGCACAGGTTAGTTGATTCCGTACATTTTCTTGTGGTGACCTTGATCCCTCTGGCTTCTTAAATCCGTCCTTCTCCCTGTTCCACAGGATTCCCTAAACTTCACTTAATGTTTGGCTGTGGGTCTCTGCATCAGTTTCCATCAGTTGCTGGGTTAAACTTCACGGATGAGTTATGCTAGGCTCCTGTCTGAAAGTATAGCAGAATATCATTAATAATGTCTGGTGGGCTCCTTCTCAAGGCCTGGGTCTCAAGCTGGACCAGTCACTGGTTGGTCCTTCCCTCAAATTCTGCTCCATCTTTTACCCCTGCACATCTTGTAGGCAGGACAAATTGTGGGTCTAAGGTTTTGTAGCTGAGTTGCTGTCACAATCCCTCCATTGTAAGTCTTTCCTGGTTACAGGAGTTGGCCAGTTTAGGTTTCACAATCCTCCCATGCTAAGAGTCTTAGCTGGGGTCACCCTCATAGATAACTGGTAGTTCCCATTGTCCTAGGTTTCTTGCTCATCCCGGAGATGCACACCCTCCCAGTCCAGTTGTCTCTCCCTTCCTTCATCCTCCCCCCACCTCATCCCTCCTGTTCCTATCCCCATCCCTCCCCCACCCAGTTCCCTTCCTCCATCCACTCCCCATATCTATTTCCTCTTCTGAGTGAGATTCAAGCATCTCTTGGTTACTTAACTTCTTTGGATCTGTGGATTGTGGCATGGGTATCCTGTACTTTATAGCTAATATCCATTTATAAGTGAGTACATACCATGTTTATCTTTCTGGGTCTGGGTTACCTCACTCAGGATGATCTTTCCCAGTTCCACCCATTTGCCTACAAATCTATGATGTCGTTGTTTTTAATGACTAAGAAACATTCCATTGTGTAATTGAACTATATTTTCTTTGTCTATTCTTCAGTTGAGGGACATCTAGGTTGTTTCCAGTTTCTAGGGACAGTGCTCTTCAAGGCTGAGTCACCTCTCCAGTTCCATCAACTTAATTTTCATGGAAAGTGTAACATCAGAAGTTCATTAAGTTCATTATCAAGAGTTCTGAGAATACATACACTCAACTATTTGTGTGCATGTGATGGGCAGGGCTGGTGTGTGTGTGTGTGTGTGTGTGTGTGTGTTTCAGTCACGTGCTGATGTGGAAGTCAGAGATCCAGGTCAGCTGTTGTTCTCAATGACTCTCCACCTGATTTTTCTGAGAGCCCTAGCTGGCCAGTGAGCCCCTGAGATTCCCCTGCCTTCACCTCCTTCTGGGATTAAAGGCAGCTGGTGCCACACCCAGCTTTTTAGGTGGTCTGAGCTCATGGTGTGAAGCCACCACTTTACCCTCAGCTACAGCTTTTAAATTATTGTTTTCCAATAAAGTCTAGATTTAATCAACAGTAAACCCTGACAGAGTTTGTCCTCATGTCAACTCTCTCTGACCTCGGTGGATGCTGCCTGGTACTTCTGTTTGTATTGAAAATAAAGCACTGCAGATCTTTCCAAATGTCATTATAATTACTCATTAATAATTACACTCAGCACTTATTCCTTTAGCATAGCAAAGTCTTTGCTTATGGATTTGTTTTGTTGTTGTTTTTACTAAAAACATACTTTAACAGTAATTTCAACAGAAATTCTTATACTCTTAGTTCTTATAATCTGAATGTCAACAGCTTGTTTTTACCCTTATGACTATCTGGCCAGTAACTTTTTTACACTGTCTTCCTTTATTTCTCCATATTGGTGTTACTTTAACTCTTATATTCTTTCTTTTTTTGTTACTTATTTTATTCTCTTTCTTTTAAATTAAATGGATGTCTTAGGGTTTGATTGCTGTGAAGAGACACAATGACCAAGGCAACTCTTATAAAGGCAAACATTTAATGGGGGCTACCTTACAGTTTTAAAGGTTCAGTCAATTATCATCATGGTGGGAAACATTGTATTGTGAAGGATGACTTTGTGCTGGAGGAGCCAAAGTTCTTAATCTTGATCTGAAAGAAGCCAGGAGGAGATTGTCTTCTGCAGACAGCCAGAAGGGGGGGGGGGGGTCTCTTCTGCCCTGGTGTAGCTTAAGCATAGGACTCAAATCCTACCCCTACAGTGATGCACTTCCTCTAACAAGGCCATACTTCCTAATAGTGCCACTTCCCATGGGGCAAGCATATTCAAACCACCACAATAGAATGACATCATTTTCCTGCTGCCCTTTCCATCCTCCAGCTACCCTCATATACCTTCCCTTATGCTCTCTTGAAATCATGGACTCTTCTTCTTTTTTTTTTTTTGTTGAGATTGCTAGTGTGTGTGTGAGTGTGTGTGTGAGTGTGTGTGTGAGTGTGTGTGTGTGTGTGTGTACAACCCACTCAGTCTATCTAGTGTTACTTGTTTATTACATACAAGTAACAGGTAAACATGGCTGACCATTTGATATCGGATAACCAACTAGGGCCTTCATTCTTCATTTCTCTCCTGTCTCTATTAAATTTTATTAGTTTACTTTATGTGCATGGGTGTTTTTCCTGCATGTGTGTCTATGTACCACATGTGTGAAGTGCACAAAGAGACTAACGGAAGGATCAGATCCCCTGGCCTCGAAGTTACAGGCACTTGTGACTCTCTCTGTGAGTGCTGGGAATTGAACCCAGGTCTTGCACAAGAGCAGTCAGTGCCTTTACTAGCCAAGACATCTCTCCAGTACTCCACTCTGACCCTTGATTCTTGATAAGTAATTGTGACTGATTTGCACATTTTAGGTTTTGCACTTTCTGAATTTCATGTATGATGCATCTATCAGCAGTGTTTCTTATATATCACGATTTCTTGGTAGTCAATGAAGCTTTTAAGTCCAAGCATCTTTCTGACCCCTTATATTCTCTGGTTTTGAAGCAGAGCTTCATGCAGCCCAGGCCGGACTAGAACTCACTTGTAGCTGAGGCTAACCTAAGACTTATTATGGAGCTTATCTGCAAATTCGCAGTTTTCTGACAGCCTCTGAGTTCTGAGTTCTGAGATTCTACGTGTGTGCCAGCCTCTATGTCAGGTGAAGTTCCCTTTTACTTTTATGTCTCAGCATTGTATGTGGCTTCTCTCAGTGCCTTTGTTTGGTGCAGAGCAATGGAGGTTCTGCTGTGAGACCTCTCATAGTTTAGGCATAGCCTCATCTATTCTGACAACCCTTTTGTTGTCTGAAGTCTTGGAACAATGGCACAGAGGTCAAAGCAGGGTTAAGGTAGTCTGGCATGGAGAAGGTCTACCTACTCACAACATTATGCAAAATTTTTTTTTGTGTTCCTTCTAAATCAGGTCTTTGGGCCACGGAAGGCTCTGAGTTGGTATCTGTGTTCTCTATTGTAGTGACTTTCCTATCCATCGTTCTAAAAGGAAAAGGTGCTTCGTAGTAAACTAGGTAAGACCACCTAGTGATACCCTCCTTCATATACAGATTAGGAGACTGTGGCTCCAAGAGGTTCAACACATTCCTGGTGCTTTATAGTGAGAGAGGAACAGAACTCAAACCTCAATCAGCCACTGCTGGGAGCCAGACCACCTGCCTCTCTTGAGTATCATCAGAGGGTCTGTGGTTCCAGAGGAAGTAAACTGAGAAAACATTGGTTTCTCAGGTCCTAGTATGAATTTATGCATAGGTGGAAAATACCCAATGACAGAGGCAAAGTAGCATCTAGAAAACAGCACTAGGCTTGGAGCAAGGAGCCCTAACTTCCCTAGTTAACCACACTAGCCACAGCACTTCGCTAGAGTAAGATCTGAGCATGCGCATGGCCACTTTCAGACACAAGGGACCTTACAGAGCCATTTCTATAATGTTCAATGAGCAATGTCCGACGCCCACAACATAAATCAGTCCCTTACCTTCTGCACAGACAAACAAACCTTGTCCCTTCTAAATAGCTAGTTTTTCAAAATGATTGTGAATTCAGCAAACAAACCTAGATTAGACTGAGGCCAGGGCTCTCTCTATACCACTGACAAGCCTTGAGAACTGGGCCAGGCGACTGCTGTCTTGGTATTGGATTTCTTTTCTTTCTTTAAGGCTTTTTTTTTTTTTTTTTTTTTTTTTTGAGACAGGGTTTCTTTGTATAGCCCGAGCTGTCCTGGAACTCACTCTGTAGACCAGGCTGGCCTCAGAAATCTGTCTGCCTCTGCCTCCCAAGTGCTGGGATTAAAGGCATACGCCACCACTGCCCGGCTTAAAAATTATTTTTATTATGTGTAGGTATGTGTGTCTATGCATGGGTGTGTACAGATGCTTTGTGGAGACCAGAGGTGTCAGATCCTCTGGACCTGGAGTTACAGATGTTTGTAAGATGCATGGCATGGGTGGTAAACACTGATCCAGGTCTCTGGAAGAGCAGCCAGATGTTCTTGTTCTTAACCACTGAGCCAGTGTCTAGTCCCCAACACCAGGCTTCTTAACTGTGTATGGGAGACTCCTGTGTTGCGTTTTCCATAGGGCTTTGGTTAGCATCTCATTTGATGATCTAAAAATTTGCTATAAACTATTCTATCAGTGTAAACTATTTTGCCCGAATTTGCCTGTGTTAAAACATGATTTCAGTACCTTCAGTTCCACGAGAGAAAGACAAACGGGAGGATTCTAAGGACCTTGATGCATGCTGGGAGGTGGGGATGAGCACTCTGGGGACAAAAGTCTATGTGACCATCGGTTCTGACCTAAAGTCAAATCTTTTCTGCAAGGATAGAAATCTAACATCTTTTCAGAGAGGGACAGACGATAGAAGTCATCTATAACACGAAGAGATAAAAAAGTAGAGAAAAACAGAACCAAACACGGCTAAGTGAAGAGATGGGACAGCAAACGGTAGTTTGCAGACTACAGGATACTGTGAATTTTAATAACGTGGACATAAAAGAAGATTTTGCTTGCACACAGGGAGAGGTTCTGCTCTTGTTTTGACAAAGCTCAATGTGTGTCCATTCTAAAGTTATCACCTGAACAGTTTGGGTTTTTTTTTTTCTTCTATAGATAAGGTTAATTATTGGCAAACAACACTATTGCTTCATGACTTCAACTGATCCTTACATCTTGAGGCAAGAAGGTATAAATGCTGCAGGAATCTCACCTGGGACCACTCGAGCAGAAGAAGAAGGCAGGGCTCTTGAAGTGTTGGTTCCAAACAGGTAATCTTCCCCGTAGTGAGGACAGAGGGCTTTCTGTGGACCCCTGTTATTCTCTGCTAGCTACCCAGTGGGTCAGAAACGACAAGTCACAGCTCTGTCACTCCTGCTGGGGAATTTGTTACAGTAATGTTTGATTTAAATTGCTTATTTTTTATAAGATCATCAATATTAATTGTTGTGTGGGTATGCGCCCTTGCGTGCATGCTTGCGTGCGTGCGTGCGTGCCTGGCGAGCTTTGTGGAGTCAATGCTCACCTTCCATGTTTGCATGGGAAGCCCCTTTATCCTCTGAGCCCTTTGCTCAGCCCTTGGGTTGTGTATTTTCTTTCTGCTCTATTGAAAGAGAGTTAGTTGGCTTTGGCGGCCAGCAGTGGTGGGATCTGTGGTGGTGTAAAACTGGTCGCTGTGAAACCTAGGGATGGTTACAGAATCTCTCTCAATGGATGTCAGTTTGTCTGCAAAACTGTTCTGTTACTGACACTGCAGCGCAGTCTGATTGTGGAGGTCAAAAGAGATGTGAGAGCCTCACCAGGTGTCTAAGATTCATTTAGAGTAAGAGAAGCAATGCTGACCTCTGTTTATCCAGTCAGGCCAACAGTTGGGTTCTGCCATTTGCATCTCAAAGGGTTTCGTGACTTTGAAATCCCAGGGTATTTTAGAAAGGACTAGTCATCAGAAATAAAAATCAATCAATCAATCAATCAATCAATCAATCAAGGTTCATGTGATAATTTTAAAATAATAAAAAGCAAATAAAAAGAAGGGGTGCCCCCTCTGTGAATGCCATACCTAAGTGCTCACAGGGCTGCAGATTAGAGTTTCCAGAAGTCTCCATTTTAGTTGCATCAGCCCTCCTAAGCCATCAATTATTTGAGATTTTATTATTTATTTATTTATTTATTTATTTATTACCATAAAGCATTGTTAAATAAGAACTCAATGTCATTTGTCATAGTTTTTTTGGTTTTTGTTTTGTTTTTTTAAAAGCAACTGTTGCTTAGAATTGTAGGAAAGCAGAGTTAAGATGGAAGGGCGTGTGGGTGGCTATGCTAACCTTATATCACAGTGGTGGCTACTGTTTCTCACAGAAACTCCAAAGGTTATAAAGGAGATTGTGCATAGGACAAAGGCATTTTTTTTAAACCTGAACATCACTTCTGTGAAGAGGCCGCTAAGAGATCCAGCGCGGCCCAGAGCTCAGCACTTGTTGGCAAAGGGGCAGGGACTAGTTCCAGGAAGCAAAAAGAAGTGGAGCTTTTGGGTGTCATGTTGACTCCCTACAATTGTTGCCTGTCTCCCTTCAGAATGAAAAAAAACATAAATGAGAGAAAAATATGAACTGAGACATACTGTTAGTAACTTCACTGGGAGGTTTAAATATACAAAAAACAGACTCACAAATCATCAAAAAGAAAAGAACCCAACAAATAGAAAAATATACGAAGCTATAAACTGCTAAATCACAAAAGAAATGTTAAGAAGTATATAATTTTTATTTATATTATTTGTAAGTAGATAAAAATTATATCATTTATGCTCCACTTTATTGGTAGCTTCTAGGTAGGGGCAAATATTTCTTTTTAAATACCAAACTGAGTAAATAACACTTTTGATAAACTTAAGCATCCCAGGTTGGGAGGGAAACAGTCTTGAGTTCTGGCAGGAGTGGGAGATAAGCCTTTCAGAAGACATCGGGCTTGCTCTGTGAATGCAGCAGAATCCGTGAGGAGTTCACACCAAACAGGAGAGAAACCAGACAAAGAGCCACGGCTTCAAGAACGCTCTCTGCAGCCGGTCTGTGTCTGAGAAGTGGTCTGTGGTTTGGTTTGTGTAAGACTGTATACCAGTACCTAGGAAGCTGTCTGCAGGCTCTTCCCCGAAACTGCTTGTCTCTGGGAAATGAATCACTTCATATATCCTGGTCTGGGTTGATGTTTTAAGGTGTTTTTTTGTTTTTTTGTTTGTTTTTGTTTTTGTTTATAATAAAGAAAAAGGAGACTAGCGAAGCTTCGTCTTCTTTCTTTTTCTTTCTTTTCTTTGTTCTAAGTGATACAAACAAGGTTTACGAGTCAGATCTAGTGTTCTGAGTGACATGAGCAAATAACTCCCAGTCCCTGTAAACCCCACACTTTCTTATCTGTAACTGTATTAAGGCCATCTGTCTACCTTCAACGTTTAAAAAAAAAATCACAATGTTGGAACCACTTTATTTCGTTTACTGGATGTGAGAAGGCCTATTATCCCCTGTGAGGAAATGTACCCAGGTCGCCCTCTGCTGACTGTCCTGGAGATAACTCGGGAAGTCTGGGTAGTTCAGGAACTCTCCAGCTGCCCAGCACTTCTGCCCGTGTCCTTAGGACTCTGGTATTGGTCCAGAAGGGCTTGCAGGGAAAAATTAAATCTCATAATGTTTGTAATCACTACATTAAACTTGAGATAATCTTCATTGCAAAATACTAATCTACCTGAAAATATTTTGATGTGATGGTTAAATTCCAGCATCCTTCCCACTGCTCCAAATTGCAGATCCAGGAGAATCCAGAAAGAAAGAAAAAAAAAAAAAGGAAAAACTGGAACGGGCTCTGAGGGCCTTGAAATCGAAGTATCATCTCCACTGAAAGAGGAAGATGGCTTCCAAAAGCTTTCGGCTGCTCTTACTGCTGAGCTGGGTAGCTGGCCCCGAAGTCCTGAGTGGTAAGTTCAGTCAGTTATTGGAAGGCAGCCACAGCCAGTCTATATACAGCACATACAGGACACCATCCACTCACTGGCTCAGGCATTCCAGGAAAGAATATCAAGATGAGAATGCAAAACCACGTGACTGTCAGGCAAGAGCCAGTCTGAGATGGTTGGAAGCCACACTTAGATCAAGGATTGCAGAATAAAGTTTTTTGAGTTTGTTGTGAGTGATGGAGAGCCTCTTTGAAGAACCGGACAGGCTGTCTGTAGCTTGTAGCTTTAATCACAACGACCAAACATGTATGTGCTGCTCTCTTATTTGAGCATATTACAACGTCCTGTTTACCAGGGACCTGCAAAGATGGCTATTGTACACTCAGGCCAAGCAGAAGGGCAGGGAGTGTGCTGGTGACACTATCGAATCTGCAGCAGAGAAAGCAGGACGAGGAAAGTTTGAGTGTGCTGAGAAAAATCACCACGGACTATCTGGAAGGGGAAGAGATGAAATGTGGGGTCCTCTGATGTAAGCGCTCTGCTGAATCTGAGTAAAGCAAGGGCAGAGAATGACAGTCTTGCCAAAAGTCACACTGATGTCCAGCTCCCAGGCTTGGTCATCTCCCACAGTACCACGTAGCCTTGCTGGGAGTTGGAGGTGGCAGGACCTCCAAGCAACAAACGTTGCTTGTTTGAGCATTAGTTCTGTTGAGAGAAGAAGTCACTAAAAGATCCCCTGAGGCCTAAAAGTTCTCAAACAGGCTTTGCCAAGGGGGTGAATTAATGTAAGGAAGCGTGGAGAGAGGTGGAGGTTTTTGGGCATTGGTTGAAGGCTGTGGTCCTAGCCATAGCCTACCCTCCATATGACCTTGTATGATACTGTCCCTAACCCCACACCTGCCTCAGCCACCAGTTCTATCTCCAGGATCCAGGGAATTCAACCACTGTCACTGCACCCTGCAGGAACATAGAGAACACTGGAAACTTCTCCCAGTCTCTGCTGCCTTACAGCCCTGTCTGTATGCTGCTTGGGGCTGCCCTGACCTCTGGCTTCCCTTAAGGGCCTGACCCTGACCCTGCTGTATTCTGGAGAATGGGATAAGACCCTCCAAGCCCTTCCCAGGACTTCACTAATCTCTTTGGGCCTCTCCCCGGGAGGAGAATAGAGCCAAAACATACAGCAGGGTCCTTCCTCCGCTCCTTCCAAACAGATCTTCCTCTCAGCTGGAGAAAACCTTCTTGTTTATTGCTGCATTCCTGAGAACTGTGCTTAAGACAGATCCCATATATTCTTTTCACAGAAGCTTATGGAAGAAAAGTCTAATCTTACATTTAAAGTAGATGTGGAGAGCTTAGAAACCACTTCTTTTTTTTTTTTCTTTCAATGGAGGCTGATGGCCAAGACCATAGCTCTGTCATCTGCACAATGGCTCCTTGCCCTGGTCTGTGGCTGCCTGGGGCTCAATGAAGAGAAACAGAGAAACATCTAGAGACAATGGAAACTGCTCTGGCTAATATTTTAAGAAATACTCCACCTTGTTATTGTAATAACGATGCTGGTTTCTCATAGCTATAATTCTAACTGTGTCTGGTGCTGCATGCCTGGAATCCTGGCTACTCAGGAGATTAGTGCAGCATGACCTTAGAGTCCAGACCTGCCTGGGCTACACAGAGTTCAGGGCCAATCTTGGAAGCTTAGACAGGCTCTGTCTCAGGTTATAAAAAGAAAAAGAAAAAAAAAGCACAGGGCTAGCCTGTAGATCTACGGCTCTGTGGCAGGACTTTTCCACCACGCACCAGACGACTCCCTAGTATCACACAAGAAAGCTATAGTTCTAACCAGCTGTCATTTATTTAACAATTACTATGTGCTGGACGGTGTGCTAACCACCGTGTTTGCATTAGGTATGCGTTTTCCCACTAGCCCTCTAAGCAACCCTGTGGGAAAAAATGTGCATTAGTTTACTGCATAGAAGCCAGAGTTGTATGAGGTTAGTAGAGTAGAAAGACCACAGAGGTGGAGAGCTTGGGTGCTAGGACCTGTCCCTTCTTATCACCCCATGTGCAGCAAATGAGGAGTCTTGACACCTTTGGAAGGGATGTGAACGATCCTAGGCTTCTGAGAACGCAGTGGCTCCTCACAGGTCCCACTCCACTCCCTTCTCGTGGCCTCAGTAGGTTTCCTTGTCTGTACCATGGGTGCCCATTCCTATCTGTCTGAGACAGTCTGGCTGTTAAGTAGGACAGCCTGAATAAATATGGGCTTTCAGGTTTTGGTTTTTGTTTTTTAAATATAGCTTGAGTATGACTGAGCCGGCTGGAGCCCCAACTCATAGCCACACTGTCTAGGTCAGATCTTTTTATTTGCTGTGGAAGTCTGAGGCTCAACAACTTCTTTCTGCCTCGTTCCCTCATCTGGGACGTCGTGGTGCTAATATCAGGGACTACTTAATGGGGGTGAGGGTGGGCTCTAGAGTATTAGTAAACTACCCAGAGCAGGACCTAGTACCAAGGAATGCTGGGTAAATGTGAGGCACAACAGCTCATGGCCTCAGTTGGAAGCATTTCTAACTGTTCCCACCAGGGGGCGCATGTCGGTAGCTGCAATAATGTAAGGCTAGGGTGAGAAAGAACAATGGAGAAAATCAGAGGGGAGGGAAGAACTGAGAAGGAGTGGCAAAAGTGGCACACAAAGGCACGGAGAAAAGCAAACGAGATAGGCGAATTGAAAAGGCAGAGCACCGTCCCGTGGGCTGAGACCTTGGGTTGAATAAAAAGAAAAAATGAGTTGAGTGTCAATATCTATCTGACTGTGATTGCTGACTGGAGACAGAACATAACCAACACTACCTCATGACCTGCTGCCTGGCCTTTCCTGCTTTGAAGGATCCAATCCTCTCAAGCTACAAACCAAATAAACCCCTTTCTCCTCCAGTTGCATTTGTCAGGTATCTGGTCACAGCTATGAGAAAAAGATAATCAATATTTTTTAGCTCAGTGATTATCCTTCACTCAAAGATCCAACCACACATGCAACGGATCTAAATCTGTAAGAAGCATCGTGTTCCAAATCAGCTGGGGCTGGTGCCTGAGAGGATGCAGCTAGAGAGGGCAAGAAGACCAAGCTGAGAAAGCACCTCAGTGTTAAGGAGCTGGCAGCAAGGCGTAGTTGGTAGAGGGTGTGCCTAGCATGCATGAAACCCTGGTTTTGACCTCCCACTGGTTTGTAAATGACAGCAATGCCTGTAATATCATCCCGAGGAAGGTGCAGGCAGGAGAGTCAGAAGTTCAAAGTCATTCTCAGCTACTTTGTGAGTTCAAGGCCAATCTGGGCTGCATGAGATCTTGTCTCAAAGGGGGAAAAAGGGAAGGGGAGGGGCAGACAGAGAGATGGAGAGAGGGGAAAGTTGAGGGGGAGGGAAGGAGAGCGATAGAAGGGAGAAAAGATTAGATAGATAGAATAGATAGATAGACAGAATAGATAGATAGATAGATAGATAGATAGATAGATAGA
>NW_021620050.1:286465-299139 GCF_004785775.1 Grammomys surdaster | reverse complement strand
ATAGATAGATAGATAGATAGATAGATAGATAGAATAGATGGATGGATGGATAGATAGATAGATAGATAGATAGATAGATAGATAGATAGATAGATAGATAGAATAGATAGATAGATGGATAGATAGGTAGAGGAGAGACAACACTAAGGAACAGGGAGTCTATGTGACATCAGTGTGAAGGCGCTGGAGATTTAAAGGGAGCAGATGGAACAGAGCAAAGGGTGTTCTGCAGTAAACAGTGCCACAGTCATCTGACTGGGAAACAATCAACACACTTAAACGGCTCTAGTTTGCACGTCACTGTGGAAGACCTTTGCACTGGGCTAGAGTGTAGGTGTGCAGCCACGTTGTCACAAGGCTCAGACTGCCAGCCTGGTCGCCCCTTGGCCATCAGCCCCTCTTCACTTCTCCTTGGCTCTTCTTTATCAATTTCCAACTCCAGTGGCAGAGTCATTTGCCAGATGACTGGTAAGAAACTGGAGCCTTTCTGAGCACAGCCTCCTTTACCACAAAGCCTCTCTCGTTCCTGTTGGCCATGCTTGTCTTACAGATCCCTTATACTCAAGGCAAACTTAAGGGCTTGCTATTTCTGCACACACCTGACACATTCCTGCCCCCATGCCTCTGCCTAGTCCACTTCTTTTCTCTAAAATATAAAAAGTCCCTCTCTTCACTATTGGTGCACAACCCACCCATGATCACATTCTTCTAACTTGTCGTCTATCCCTCCCCCTTCCAAAATGGCTTTTTCTCCTAATAATGCCCCCAACTCCCAGTTTATGTCTCTGTCTACTCAACAAAGCCCAGCTGTGTTGTTCTACCAGCTGCTTGAGTGTGTCCACTGCAGTTACACATACTGACCTAGTGAGAGGGCAGCCGTTGGTGAGCATTGTGTGCCTCAGAGCAGACAAAGTCAAAACTCTAATGGCTATAAGACTTCCTTAATTCCTTCTTTGACAGCTGAGCTACAAAGATATTTGGGTTTTTTAATAAAGGTTTTGGTTTTATTTTGTATTATCTCTGTCTCTCTCTGTCTCTCTCTCTGTCTCTCTCTGTCTCTGTCTCTCTCTCTCTTTCTCTCTCCATGTCTCTATCTCTCTCTCCCTGTCTCTATCTCTGTCTCTCTGTTTCTCTCTGTCTCTGCCCACCCTTTTGTGTGTGTATGCTTTGAGAATCTCATGTAGCCCAGGCTGTCCTCAAACTCACAGTGTGGCCAAGGATGGCTTTCAATTCCTGATTATTCTTCTTCATAATCTGAGTTAAGCTGGCAGACATGAGCAGTGTTAGGAATCAAACCCAGGGCTTTATGCATGCAAGGCCAGCACTCTTCCATCAGTTTACCTAGATCCTTAGCTCTACACAGCACACGCTTAAGCAGCTCAGCAGGGTCCTTCCGAAAGAGACTCTTCCCTTTATTCAAGGTGTTCTAGATCTAAAAACTGTCTCATCAGGGCACTGACATGTTTTTGGCATCACAGTCTGTAACTGCCTCTTGTTTCTGTACAGATATCTTGAGACCCAGCTGTGCTTCTGGATGGTTTTACTATGGGTCCCACTGCTATGGGTACTTCCGGAAGCTAGGAAACTGGTCTCATGCTGAGGTAAGAAGTTTGGGCTATTGGTTTATTTAGAGAAAGGGGCTACCTAGAACCCCAGATTATTTAACTTACATATAAGAGTTTTTCCTGGGTGTTCAGGAGAAGCCTCATGGTGAGTAGGGAATAGCCATGACTTCCAGAAAGCTATAAATAAGCAGATCCAAGGAGTAGAAAAAGGTGAGGTTCTTACACAAAGAATAACTGAATTCCCCTGTGAGACTTGCCAGAGAGAGTGATGTGCAAACATCTGAAACAAGTCTCCAGGGTACCAGGTGAAATGCAAAGAAATAGAAAAAAGAGGTGACCTCACTTGACTCAACCCACACACGCCTCAATTTTATTCTTTCCAACTATGCTAAGATATATCCAAATATCCAGTCCAAGTAAGTGAAGGATTGATATTGTTGTCTCTCTAGTTTGTGACTGATTGATGCATATGGATACAATGTGGCATATCACAATTGTGACTGATTGATACATATAGATACAATGTGACATGATCCAGCCCCTAGCAGTCTCAAGATTTCTGTCTGTGACTCAAAACAAGGATGAAGGACCCACCCGGTGACGGCTAATGAGTTATCCAGCTGTGTTCTATGACCTCCAGAATTGTGAGAGGACAGGGCCTGGGATTGGGATCATGCCTACAATCCTAGCACTTGGGAGCTGAGGCAGGGTGATCATGAGTCCTTTGGGGCCAGCCTTGTCTACATAGGGATGCTTTCCCTCAACAATCAAGAGACGTGTGAGAGGATGTGTGGTTGTGACATCAAAGCAGAAAATGTCATCAAAGTTTAGGCAAAAATGATCTCCCTTTGAGTAGGTCAAGAGAAGTAGCGGAGATAATCCAAGGAACAAAATGTCTTATTGAGTGGGGTCCAGAATAACTGGGGCAGGGGGACAGAGAGAACCAGAGGAGAGAGCAGGAAGACTAGAAGGAGATCGAGAAACACCGGATTCTGTAGTTATAAGGAGAGTGTGCTTCAGAGAGATGAAGTGATTTGTGAAGGTCACTGGGACCGTTTGGCCCTAAATCTTCTGCGAGCTGCCTTTTCTTCTGAGAGCCAACATTGTGGCCTCCTGTCTTCTATAGTGGCAGAAATCACCTGTGGGCTTTAGATCCCAGTTTCTGGAGTTGGGGGATAGCTCCATCCTGCTTGGCCTCCTCCAAGGAGAGAGCTGTACGCTCATGGCATCATTAATGGGACCTCTCCTTGCAGCTGGAGTGTCAGTCATATGGAAATGGATCCCATCTGGCAACTGTCTTGAATCAACAGGAAGCCATCGTCATATCAAAGTATATAACTGGTTATCAGAGAAACCTGCCTGTGTGGATTGGCCTGCATGACCCACAGAAGGTAACCCCAGGTTGGGCTGACAGAGCCTCTTGGGAAGCCCAGGATGATAACCTATTCATGAGAAGTAGCCTCCTGGCCTACAAGCAGGACACAAGAAGTTGCCCCTCAGCCAAGCAGCTCCAAAAAAAGCCAAGCTGAAGGCCAGGGACCCCATTCTTGCCCTCAGTGGAAGAAACAATGAGATAGCTCCAGTTTATGGAGCTTTTAATTATGGTCATTCTGGGTCATTCAGACACAAAATTACCAATTTTCTAAAGTTCTCTCTCGAGAGAGAGAGAGAGAGAAGAGAGAAAGCATACAAGCTGATATTCTAGAAGGTTCAGATTAATTTACTGCCATTAGGTCTTGATTAAAGAGGAACACTTTCAGCTGACCTTTCCCTTAGACTCTGCCACTTTTTCGTTGTTCTTAATTCTTTCCTCTGGATCCTTGTTTTGTCCTCTCCATCAGCTCAGCTCATGATACACACACACACACACAGTTGTGTGTGTGTGTGTGTGTGTGTGTGTGTGTGTGTGTATCCTGTTATTCATTTATTTGCTTTAAATGATATTTATTTGACTTTCATAATTTTTACTTTAAAATATTTTTACATTTTTATTTTCTATGTATGTGTGTATGCCTGCAAGTATGTATGCGCCTGGTACCTGGGGAAGCCAGAAAAAGCCATCCAGTACCCTGGAACTGGGGTAGCACAGTTGAGAGCTGCCATGTGGGTGCTGGGAACCAAGCCCAGGCCCTCAGTAAAGGCAGCAAGTACCTCGAACAGCTGAGTTGTCTCTCCAGATCCTCCAAATCCTCCACTTTTTGAGACAGAGTCTCATTATGTAGCTTTGGCTGACCTGGAACTTCCCATACAGAGCAGGCTGGCCTCAGACTCACAGAGATTTTCCTGCTTCTGCCTCCCTGGTGCTAGAATTAATGGCATGTGCCACCACACCTGGCCAATTTTTTTTTCATTTTGTATTTATTTACTTTGTTGTCAATCAAAACTGCATTGTTAAGGTAGACTGTGGTATATCTTTATGTTAAACAAAGGATTAGACAGCAATATGAAAGATGAATATATATTTTAAAGAGCACAGTTTTTTAGTACATCAATAACCATATTTCCATCAGAAGTAAATATGCTAAAACACTAGTGATGTTCTCCTCCATCATTGAATGCAGGAGTGACTTTCCTGACTTTGGTTCTTCATGTATTTCTATACGTTGCCCCCCTGGAACCCCTTTTCACTGGGCTGAGGGAGCATCATGGCTGTGTGCAGTGAGCTGGCTGAGCTGCACATTCTCCCATTTCCTGTTGTTGCAGAAGCAGTTATGGCGGTGGATTGATGGGTCTGCAAACCTGTACAGACCCTGGAGTCCCAGGACAAAGAGTGAAGCCGGGCACTGCGCTGAGATGAACCCCAAGGATAGTAAGTTCCCTGTACACCTTCCCTTTCTCCAAGCTCCAACTCCATCCTTTAACCTATTAGGAGCAAATGGGATGACCTTGTCCTCCTTCCCAACCCCCTTTCACCCATGAACACTGCCCTACAGGACAATGACCCTGACACAGTCTGTCAACCTTCATTCTTCTGTACCCTTTCCACATTCTCAGCCGAATCAATATACCGGTGAAGGAAATTTTCAACAGCAATGGAGAGACGCATGAGGGGACACACTCTGACAAAGGCCGTCAGAGGCAAAAAGCTGAAGAAGGGAATCTCTTAGGCCAGAAAATCCCACACTGCTGCTATGAAAAGCAAGTTAGCCAGAACACAGGCAAATCCATAGATAGGTACAAGCTACTAAAAATAGGCTGCCCGCTCAAGTTAAAGGGAAACTGTGAATAGTTAGCGCTATCCAAACCCACAATGAGCTACCCTAGGAAGCAGTGAGAAGCCTACCACCAAAGAAAATATGGGCACTAAGTTTTTCAGTGTAGTAGGAACTGGGTTAGAAGAGAGATTCAAAGCTCCAAAGATCAACTAAAGAACATTCCAAAAGAACACATTCCAGGGAGTCTCAGACCTTTAGTATGAGACACTCCATATCTGCCTTTTAGCCCATCCAGCTTTGGGAAAGAGATTGACCAGATGTTTCCCTATATCCATCTTATCCTCATGGTTCAGGGCTTCTCAGTGGACAAAGCTCTCCAGCCCTTTCCTGTCAGCAGAATCCCACACTGTAGGAGCCTGTAGCCAGTCTGTCAGAATTAGGAGCCTGAATCTTTTTAGTCCATTCCTTCCCTCTTGTTTCACTTCGGCTCACAGCAGTCAGAACACAGGCTCCAGACACAAAGAAACCCAAAGATGGGACCTGGGGAGAATGCACATGGTAATGTGCTTGATGTACAGTCATGAAGAGCTGAGTTTGAAACCCAGAACCCACATAAAGCTGGACAAGGTTCTCTCTCTCTCTCTCTCTCTCTCTCTCTCTCTCTCTCTCTCTCTCTCTCTCTCTCTCTCTCTCTCTCTGTGTGTGTGTGTGTGTGTGTGTGTGTGTGTGTGTAATCCCAGCACTTCTACAGGAAGATGGGAGGTAGAGATGCTGGAAGGTCAGCCACACACATGGGGTTGGGGGTAGGGGGAGAACGTAAAATTAGGTAATTAAGTAAAAACCCCAGAGGAAGAAACAAGGCTAGTGACAAGCTGGTGATGGGTAGGTTTAAAGGGAAAATCTTTACAAGCCCCACTGGTGCTATTTTATATCTGTAATCTGTAGATGAATTATAATGATGTACAGCCAGACATGAGCTCTGTTCTCGGTTGTAGGACACATTCCTGTTTCCTTTCTTTTTAGGAAGAACGTCCCAGTATTTTGCTCCTTGTGTCCCTTTGTCATTCCTCCACTCTACACCACAATCTAACTGTTTTGTGACACACTATTTCACTTTGGGATTTATATTCGAATAGGCCTGTAATCACAATGCTTAGAAGGCAGAGGCAGGAGGTGCATCAAGGCTAGCCTGGACTTACAGAGTGACTTCAAGCTAGTCTGGACAGTGTAATGAGACCCTGGTTTGTAATAAAAAGTAAGGCAAGAGCTGGGACTATAGTTCAGCAGTAGAGTACTTGGCTAGCATAGGTGGGGGCCTGGGCTTAACCTTCAATGCTGCAAGAAAAAAAGAATGAACAAAAGAGGAAAGTTATGTTCAGGCTGGCTTGGGGTCAAGGACTGGAGCTCCATTCTGAGTGACCTTGTAGAAATACAGCATCTTCATCTTACCGAGCTGTCTGACCTGGTACAGACTTCTTCCCTCTCTGTGCCTCAGGGAGAGAACAGAATCTCTACCCTCTTAATATTCTCCCAATGCCTTTGTGTATAGGCTGAGCTCACTGCCCGGGTTTGCTGTGCCTTCAGCCTCCATTCCCAGCAGATTCCCGCTCAGGTGTTGTGGGAGGAAGGCAAGCAGTAAGAGATTAGAATAGATACTCACCCATGGGTAAGCTGCTCCTGGTCACCTGAAGCTGTCCTTCCATAACGTTTTTGGATTCAGTGGAAGTACCAAAAGACCCTACACAGAAGCATGTCAAGTCAGATCAGCCTGAGTTCCAGACCAACCTTATGAAGACATTTTCTCAATTGAGGCCCCTTCCCCCACAGTGATTCTCAGCTTTCCTAATCCTACGATCCTTCACTATGGTTCCTCATGTTGTGGTGACCCTCCAACCATAAAATCACTTTGTTGTCACTTCATAACTAACTTTGCTCCTGTTATGAATCGTAATGTGAATGTCTGTATTTTCTGGCTGTCTTAGGTGACTCCTGTGAAAGGGTCATTCAAGTCCCACAGGTTGAGAACTGCTGCCACTTGTTTAGGTGACATAAAACTAGTCAGTAGAGCAGTCACCCAGCACCCACAAGAGGCAGTTCACAACCTCCTGTAACTCCAGCTCCAGGCACGTGATGCCCTTTTCTGGCCTACATAGGCACCCACACGTGTGCATACTGACACACATACACACATACACACCACACACATGCATGCATGCATGCATACACACACACACACACACAAATAAATAAATAAATAAATAAATAAATAAATAAAAATAAGAAATAAGTCTTCAAAAAAAACCTTTATAAACTAAACACCACACACACAGGGTAGCCTTTGCTGCTTCCTTCTAAGGGGTACCAGAGTGGAGCTTCTACAGTCTGCAGTTATATGAAAAAAGACTTGTTTGTGTTAGTCAGGTATCCCAAGAGAACAAGAAATGAGGGATGGAGAGTTGGGTGGGGGTGCCACTGGAGATGACTGCAAGTGTTGATGTGGAAAGACTGAGTCCAAAGCAATCAGAGACAGCATTTTCCAGCTTAGGAGACCCTTTCTCTTAAGGCCTTCGACATATTAGATGAGACCCACGCACATAATGTAGAGTGCTCTGCTTTACTCGATGCCTGTTGATTTGAGTGTCAACAATATCTACAAAATACCTGTAGGGCAACATCTAGACAGGTAGGCAACTAGCAATTGCTGGACATCTGGACTAAACAGTATCATATCCTACCTATGTTAACACATGAAATAACTACCATTGGCCCTTGTCCAGGACTCAAACAAACAAACAAATAAACAAAACCCACATACAGATAATTCTGATAATTGGTTTAAATGTCTGTTTATTTTCTTACAGAATTTTTAACTTGGAATAAAAATGGATGCGCCAAACGCCAACACTTCCTGTGCAAGTACAGGCCATAGAGCAAGAATCAAGCGTCTACCAGTCTTGCACTAACTCCTCCCACTTCCCTCTCACCTGGTGGCTGATCTGATCATTATCACGGAGAGTAAACACACCAGCAAACATTGATGAAGCCTCCAGTCCTCTGACTATCGAGCCCTGATTAGCATGGTGGGACAGTGGCTTCCAGTCTCAGAGTTTAGCATGGTGGGACAGTGACTTCGGGTTTCAGAGATTAGCACGGTGAGGCAGTAGCTTTCTGTCTCAGAGCTGAGTATGGTAGGTCAGTGGCTTCTGGTCTCAGAGCTTAGTGTGGTGGAACAATGGCTTCTGGTCTCAGTGTTCACTCTACAATCCTTTCTGGTACTCTTCTTCCCTCTCATTGTCTTAAAAAAAATGCTAAAAATGCTTTCTTGACCACTGCATCTCTGTCAGACCAGTAAAATTTTGGAGCCAAGAAACAACCATGAGTGAACTTCTGTCTCCTTTAGCCTCCATAGCCTCTGACCTCCCTCTGCCGTCCACATACATCCCCTTACTTCTTGTTGTTCCTCCATTTGCCATGAAATGTCCACCAGATTAGGTGGATGGTCACTTGTACAAGCAGTGAACACAGTTTGCTACCCTGTTCTGAGGATGCTCCTTTATACCCAGAGCCATGTGAGGGCTGGCTGAAGGGAAATTGAAGGAAGGCTTAGTGAGGAAAGGGGTAACAAATGGAACCCTTCTTTTTGTTCTCAAAGAGAAAAGCATCATTAATAATGTATTGCTGTACTGAGACCTGTCCACCATTAAATAAACTGTAATAGTGAGATATCAGAGGAGGTGCTAGGCAGATACAGAAGGCCATTTTCACTGAAATGCCAACCACCCAGTCTAAAGAGAGATCTGGACAGATCACTGCCCAGGAAGTAAAAGCTTGAGATTCCTGGGTAGAGATGGGAGCTAAGTTGAATCACACAGAACCTGAGCAGCAGAGCCTGCATCGCTGCACTGAGACCTAGACTGTTAAGAAGTCACAGACATAAGAGAAGGCCTTATTGTTTCTGGAGAAGAACCCAGACCCACTTTCCCTCCTAATTCCTTTATTTCCCCATGGTAGCAAATGAGAGAGGAAAAAAATAAAAATTCAGACAGTAACTGGTAAAACTATATTCTATAAATATGTGAAAAGCTCTTAAACTGGGTTTGAATTAGTTCTGTGAGGGGAGTCACCACCATTTTGGGACAGTGTTTGAGGAATGACAGCAAAATACTCTCCCTGAAATTGCTGTAATACCAGGAACTAGCATGCCCTTGGGCACACATGATGGGCATCCTTCCGCATGGACAAATGCTCTCATTGGTTAGAAGGAAGGCTGGTCCACAGTTGACTCTAGACCTGAGCTGACCTGCCCTTATGCATACAAAACTTCGTAATCCTTAGGAATTCACATAGGCATGCCACTTCACAAATCTCTAGAAATACATGCTGAGTACCAAGACCAAATGCTCTTCTCCAGGCTAGCTGTCTTCTTTTCTCAGAGATTTGAGGATCAAGTTCAGATATGTGAAAAGTGAAGAATGGGGTCTGGTTAATTCTATGGAAGTCCCATGAGCTGTCATAACTGCTCAAATACTGTGGCAAATTATAATCTAATGGCCTCTAAAGAGTGTGGGAAGACAGAAGCAGGAGAAGTCTTGGTCTTCAGAGAGCTCTGTTCATGAGCCTAGCTCCTAAGAGAAGGTCCAGACACAAAACGATGAAGGAAATGTTGTGTGCTAGCATTCTGTTGCTGTGACAAAAATACCCAAGAAAACCAACTTGAAATGCAGAAAGATTTGATTTGGTTCCTGGCTTTGGTCTGTGGTCACTTGGTCCAGTTGCTGGGTCTGTCACAAGGCAGAGCATCATGTCAAGAGTATGTGGCAAAGCAAACTCTTAACTCATGCTCACTGGAAAAAGCTTGCTTTTCATAACAGAGTGTGAGACCCAGATGTTCTGTTCTATGGTTTTGATAGGATATATCTCATCAAAGGCTCTTGTGTTACATGAGCTTGTTCCCAGCTGGTAGATTTAATATCTGAGAGATAATCAGATCATGAAGGGTAAATCTCTTGATCCTTGTGTGTATGTGTGCTGTTGTGTGTGTGCTCATGTGCACACAGGTGCTTGTGAGTAGGTTCAGACACACACATGCGCACATAAACTTGGAGGCCAGAAGTCAGCTCTGGGTACCACCCTTCAGGAGCTGTCCATCTTGACAGTTGTTATTGTTTTGTTGCGTTTTTGAGACAGTGGCTCATTGTGTAGCCCTGTCTGGCCTGGAACTCCCTGTGTAGAGCAGGCTGGGCTTAACCCTGTGTTCATCGCTCAGGCTCTCTCACTAGGCTCTGTAGCTCGCTAGTTAGGTTGACTGGCCACCATGTCCCAGGAATTCATCTGTCTCTGCCTTCTCACAAGTTTGTACCGCCATACTTCTCCCCCCACCACCCAACATGAATGCACATGGATCTGAGGACTATTCAGTAATGTACACGTACATTCTTACATTTGTATGGCAGACCTTTCAATGACTGAGCTATTGCCACCAGATGCAATATTTTGCCTTTAAACCATACCACTGAACATCCAAAGGACGCTCTGAAGAGTGGGAAGACACGCTGAGAGTGGATCTCAAACCCACCATGCTGTGGTCAGCAATTCTTAGCTTTAACTCTGCCAGATGTAACTCTACCAGGATTCTTCGTTTCCCATTCCTACCCTGTCCATCCCCATCTGACTTATTTTTAAAAATTACAAATACTTTTAAAACCAAAATACGAGAGACACTTAACCCTTGCAGTGCTTCTAACCTCTCAGAAATAAAGTGAGAGGCTAGCCAACTAATCACTTCCCTATCCTCAAACTCACTATGGATACCAACATAAATCCCTTGAAAAAAGATCTTCAGATTTGAGTCTTTTTATTTTTTAACTTTTTATTGATTATGTGTTTCATATCAGGCACCCCAGTGCCAGTCACCTCTCCTCCCTTTCATATCTACCCTCTGCCCTTGCAACTTCCCTGCAAAAAAGAAAATAAAGAACAAAAGTTAAAAACAACAACAAAGCAAAGCATAGAAAATATCTCCTCATGGAAGCTGTAGTGTGCCACAGTGTGTCCCACGGTGTACCCTTTTGTCCACACTTCTTTACTTGCAAATGTTTGATGTAATGAGTCGCTGGGCTGGTCTAAGGTCTTTCGCTTCTGTTACACCCTCAACAGTGGATCCTCACCAGGACTCCTCTCGGATATCCTCTTGTTGCCCTGTGTCATGGACATCCTGCAGCTTTAGATTTGCAGGACCGGGCCCTTCACATGCTCGAGCAATTCCTATATGAGGTAGATTTTGGGGTAAACCAACTCAAAGCCCTGGCTCTGGGCCTGGGTGGTAGCCGAGCTGGTTAGCTCACCTGCTTTTCCACACCTGCACACCCAGGATGCTCTCCAGCACTGCTCAGGCTAGCTCACACAATGCTGTAGCTGGCAGGGAGCAGGATCATCTCTCCTGTTCTCACGCCTTTGGGGCAGCTCATCTGCACCCACACTAGTAAAGCCAGTTCTACTATGCTGCCCAGTTGATGTGCAGGGCAGGGCCAGCTCTCAGGCTCCTATGACCCCAGGGTCAGCTCTCCCTGCTGCAGGTGGCAGGAGGCGAGGCAGGGGGAGAGCATCACCCCTGAACCCATACCACATCACCTCAGAGGAGTGGAGGGGCCAGCTCTCCCACACTCACAACCTTGGATAGGCTCATTCCCCACCCCCAACACAGGCAAACCAGGGCCAGCTCTACTATGCTGCCCAAGCAAGGTGCAGGGCCTGCTCTCTAGAGTTTGGCAGCCAGCGAGGGGCGGGGCCAGCTCTGCACAGGTCTTGGATATCTACATGGTTCCAGGCGGCTGCCTGGAAGTCTGCATGGTCTTTAGCGGTAATACGAGCCACAGACATCAACACAGACTTCTGCAGTTGCCTGGCATGGACCCTGACATGATTTGCAGCAGCAACAGTATGGACTGGGAACTCGCCATGGCTTCACAGGGAATTCACAGGTGGCAGGGCAGGCTACTCACAACAGGTTATTTCTCCCTACCGCTCACATCTCCAGTTCTACCTCGTCACAATGCTCAAACTGTTCTGCTTCTCTTTCTCTCCCATCTGGTCACCACATGCTTGCACATTGTAGTGGCTTCCATTGTGGGTAGTCCGTGCAGCTGGCAGGCCTCTAGGTGTCCTGTACTCACCTGCGCTATGTAGCATGGTGACAGGCAGGCCTCTGTGTGTTCCCCTCCTGCCTAAGCTGTGTGGGATGGAGGCAGGAAGGTCTCTGGGTCTTTTTTTTTTTTTTTTTTATCATCTGTATATGTATGTTTCTGTGCACATGTAGCTGCAGATGCTTGCAAAATCCAGAAGAGGGTGTCAGATCTCTGGAGCAAGAGTAAAAGGCAGTTGTAAGCAGCCTGACTTGGGTGTTGGGAGGCAGCCTTGAGTCCTCTGCTTTCTCAACTACCAAGGCATCTCCCCAACACCTGCATAGAACTCTCTCACTTGCTGACGATTTCCGCTAAGGTGACTTCTTTCCCCAGGAGCCTTTCCTATACCACTTGCCTTTTGCTCTTAGCTTCTAGAGCACATGGCCTCTGCCCAAGTTTCACTGTCATTTTAACTATTCATTATCTCAATGCATGCTTGTCTTCCAGACTTCAATTCTTTACATGATGAGACCCTTCAACTAACGATGCAAGCCTAGTTCAGTATGAATAAGTGAAGTGATTTGATGCAGGACAATTAGGACTTTAGCATTCAAATTCATTTCTTTCAACTAAGTATGAGCCAAACAAAGTAGGTGTGCTGAACTTTGTCCATGAGGACAAGCTGATAAACCTAGAATGAACAACTCACTCTTTTGTTCAACTTGTATCTGGATCACGTAGTTCCCTAAGTAAGGGTCAGCCTCTGAGGTCATTGGAACATCTACCGAGAGAGAGAGAGAGAGAGAGAGAGAGAGAGAGAGAGAGAGAGAGAG
>NW_021620050.1:196056-286455 GCF_004785775.1 Grammomys surdaster | reverse complement strand
GAGAGAGAGAGAGAGAGAGAGAGAGAGAGAGAGAGAGAGAGAGAGAGAAAATAGAAGGATGTGCACAGTAGTGATGGGTCATGTGTCCTGGTGGAAAGCAGACCAGGCTGTTTGCAATCAGGGAACAGACAAATATAGGTGTGTAACCAGGCCTCAAAAGTAGAATTTATGACCAAGATCAATATCCTGTCCTCCAGGCTGAGGGCCCTATGAAGGCCGCTAGAAAGGTAGATTTAGGGATAAAGTTCTGACAAAAGAGAATCTGCAGGCAGAAGCCTAAACTTGTGAGTGGATTAGAATTAGAGCTTCTTTAGGTTCTGGAATACATCATTACAGAATAGCAAATATCCTGCTGACTGATTGCTCCATGTCAATATCTTTAAATGTCACATTTATTTATTTGATTTGTAAGTGTATCCATGTGTATGCACGTGTGGAGGCCAGAGGTCAATGTCAGAAACCATCTTTAATCACTCACTTCCTTATTTTCTGATGCAGGGTCTCCACTGAGCCTGGAGCTTGTGGATTTGGCTAGAGGGGATAGCCAATATGCTTTAGCAAGTCTCCTGCTTCTGCCTCCCTGGTGCTGGGACTACTGCACACATAGCCATGCCTGGGCTCAGGTTCTAATGTTTGAGTAGCAAGCACGCTATCAATACAGCCATCTCCCTATCTGTTCCATCCCAAACTCCAAACCTCTAAGTACCACTGAAACAGAAGGATATGATATATTCAGCATTCCTCAGGAGCCTGTGGAACCGATTTCTGCCTGCCAGGAAGAGTCACGTCCCTCATCTTCCCCTACCTCTGACAGGTGGAGCACCTGGCTCCCTATTAGCATGTACTGGAAACCCCCTGCTAGCACCCAAGCTGTTCTGGCTTGTGCATCTCCCTCCCTGTACCTTCCTCCTCTCTTTATAACTGCCAGGGTTCTCCCTTGCCTTTTTGTTACTCTCCATGTCCCTGAGAGGCAGCCATGGCTGCTTTGGACTCCCCCAAATGCCTTTGGCTATTCTCTACCACAGAGAGATAGCCCTGCAGAAGCTTCATATTTACAATAAACCTCCTTCCCACTCATGGAGTGGTCTAGTTTGTTGGTTTCATTGTATGCTCATGTGGGACTGCATAAGGGTATCCTGGTTCATGGATGGGCATAGGCCTAGACCCCCGAGACTCTATGTGAGAACCGGCTGGAGTTCGGCCCCCAGAACCCAGGGTCCTGAAAAGCAGTCTAGTCTCCATAGAACTACATTGTTCAGGCACATAGGCCATTACAGCCCCTTCCAAAGTGCACAGACAGAGGATGTGACCATAGGCCTCAGGCCTTAGGGGTTTACATACTAATGAAGGCCAGAGGGCAGAGGAAATTAAGCATGCTTCCCCAGAACCTCCCCCTTCCTCCCACCCTACTTAACTCGGGACTGCCCTGAGTTTTACAGGGCATACTTCCAGATCCATCCACCATCCACCATGACAATAAACCCTTTTGGAACCAAGGACTTCCTCATGTCATTGGGGCCTGCCACCGCCAAAGGCCCCAGCTGCTGGAACCTTAGACCTCCTCCTGTATGTGGGACCCACCAGTGTGGAAATCCCACAGGACTCCTCCTCTGCCACCGTATATTTTTTCCCACATGCTCACACATACTACCCTGAGTTTAGAATTAAAGACTGTCTAATTAGTCTAGCATTGGGTAATCCAGAAAGGTGTGATATAGATGTAGCATACATTTCCATCGAGGTGTACGCTAGTAATTAAAATGGAATCCTCACACATTTATGAGTAGGCATTACAACAGTAAAATGTATTAACATATATATGATAGCTGTGTGTAGTGGTGCATGCTTTTGATCCCAGCAGTAAGGAGGCAGAGACAAGAGGATCTCTATGAATTTGATACCTGTTTGATCTACATTGCAGGTTCCAGGCAAGCCAGAGCAACAGTGTGAGACCCTGTCTCAAAAAGCAAAAGGAAGAAAACAAAAAGATAAAAGCTGGGCAGTAGTGTCACACGCCTTTAATCCCAGCACTTGGGAGGCAGAGGCAGGCGGATTTCTGAGTTCGAGAGTTAGAGGCTAGCCTGGTCTACAGAGTGAGTTCCAGGACAGACAGGGCTACACAGAGAAACCCTGTCTCGAAAAACAAAACAAAAAAATTAAATTAAATTAAATTAAATTAAATTAACTTTTATTCTCCTGTTGTAATTGTTGTCTGGAGGGTTATTGTCTCAATCTGCTAACCTAGGCCTACTCCTGGAAGCTTCTGGTCTCTGTTTAATCTTATCTAGTCCTAGAATGTTTTCAGCCTCTGAGACTTGCTGTTGAATAAGCCCACCCCAGCTGTCCTGGCTCAAACTCCTGTCCAAGCTGACTGATTCAACCTGGCTTCTCTTTAGGCCTCTCCTGCATGCATTGCTCTGCATGGCTTCAAACTAACTCTGGCAATGTGCTCTAATTTTCTGGCTCATTTTGCCTTCACCTGTGTCTCTTCAACCTATCTCTGTAAAACTCTCCCTAGTGTGCTTTAAATCAGGCCTGCAAGCTCACTTGGGTGTCTCTCTATTCTGGTAATGGGAGACTGCAGAATAAAACACTCTTTGCATTTATATAGTATTTGAGTCCAGGCTATCATTCTTCAGCAAATCATACCAAATCAGGACTACATTCTTTATGTGTACACCAAGAAAAGTGATGCAATAAATAGAAATAAACTCATTTCTAAAAAGTCATCAAACTCACATAATTTTGACTTAACAGAAAATGTAGGTTTGCCAAAGCTAAAGCAGGCTTGCAGAAGAGGCCTGGAATGTCTGGCAGTGGTCCAGATTCTTTGGGAGTTCAACAGGGACTCTCAGGTACCAGTTAACTCTACTTTATCCAGCCCACCGTGGGGCCTTCATCCTCTGAGAGCCCTGCAGCCACACTTGGCTCTACTCAGGACCAGAACACCTATGAAGCAGGTCTGCAGTGGCTCCTTCTTACTCATAATTGGTATATACCACTGAAGCAAATATACCACTGAATTTTGTCACAAACTCAGAACAAAGCTTAGACAATCTCAGGGCATTACTTGAGAAGCAACAGGGATGGACGGATGTTTCTCAACTTGATTGGATAGAGTGATGCCCAGAAGGTCTAGCTGAGCACACCTCTGGGTAAGTCTGTGAGGGTGAATCTAGAGAGGAGTCAGGAGAAGATAGGCCTTGCATGTATGTGGCATAATCCCACAGGCTGGGGACCCTAATGGAAATACAGAGGGAGACGGAAAGAGCTGGCCAGCACCGGCTTCTTGAGGTAACGACTGTTCTGTGCCACACTCTCTCTGCCTTGATGGACAGAAACCTCTGAAAACAGGAACAGAATCACCTCCCTTTCTGCATCCAGTTGTCCTGCTCAGGGCACTGCCACAAAAGTCCAGCACAGCAGTGGAGGTGTGATTAGGCTGGTAAAGCAGTCTGTATGTTTACTTTCACATTGTGAGATTTTTCCCCCCCTATCAAAGGTAGTCAGTTAGGAAGGCCAACCTTCCATGCATCTCCCGCCCCCCCTCCCCGACTTTAATCTCCCTCACCTAGTAAAACTTTTGTTTACACAAAGGCCCAGTTGCAGATCTTGAGACTCTGGAGCCTGCCCCTTCCCCCTGTCTTCATTTCCTTTGCACCAATTGTTTTAAAACTAATCAATCTGCAAAGACTGTGAGTTCAGAGCCAGGGCAGAACAACAAAGACTGTCACCACCTGCCTTACAATTAAACTAAGAGAATCCCCTGCTCCTGTGCTCCCTAGCTTCCGGCCTTGCCCAGCTACTTTCTCTTTGCTTGCACTCTCCTTTGTGCAACACTGAGACAGTCCTTTTTTGTTTTGAACAATGCAGATAGACAAGAAAAACAAAGTGCATGAATCTTGCTGTCAAACATATTTCCAGTCCCAGATCTGCTGACTAATCGTGGTGTGGCTTTGAACAGCTTGCCCAATCTCTCTGAGGCTGTTTTCCCATTTGCAAAATAGAAACAAACAAACAAAGGACTGTCTTAAAATCATTGAATAAATGTAATGGAATTATGGGCAGGTATTCAAACTGGGAGCACAGCGACACGTGTCCCTAGATAACTAGAACCGTGCCTGCTCAACAAAGAACAGACTTCAGTGGCTGCTGTAATTATATTGTCACTGAGTATTATCCCGGGTTTAACAGAAAACTTTGCAGCTTGATTAAAATTCCTGAGGGTCTGAGTTACCAAAGCTGTCACAGTGTAGGTCAGTTGTATCTGAAGCTACAGAGCAGTGACATTGGCTACCCACTAGAAAACATGAGGTGAGCAAAATAGAAATAAACAAATAGAAAAAAGAGGACTGTGTTAAAACACCATTGAATACATTTGAGGAGATTGGGGCCAGGTATTAAATCAACTTGTGGTTGATTCTGCAAAGCTCAGGGAAGCTGCGCAGTGGCGTGGCTGTGCTTCTGGGAACGGGGAACCTTTGAGCATGGGAGGGGTCTGTGAGAGTGCAGAGCCAAACAAAGAGTTGAAAAGCTGCACCGCAGCCTTGACCTGACATTCTTTTCCGTGGAGGCGGACATAGGCATCCGGAGCAAGCTGCCTTTATCGGTGATAAGACTAAACTGAAAAGGGTTGTTCTTGAAGACCCGTCTTAGGAGGCGCAGAATCAAAGTGGTTTGCAAGGTTATTCAGCTCAGGGCAATGGGACTTTATCGGGAGTTTTCAGACTTTCAATGTGACTAAGGAGCAGGAAAATAGAGTTATTGAGGGAGGGCTTATGGGGCACCCCTAGCTGAGGAGCAGCAAAGTTAAGTGACTGCTGGGAAAGGGGAGCTGGTTTTCTTCTCTCTGCTAAGAAATCTTTTCTGAGGTAGGCAGCCTCACAGCTCTGTTCTCACAAGCAATCCTAACTAAATTCAGTGCGCCATGAAAGTAGGATTCGTGAGAGGTGGATAAGAGAGAGAAATGGGGTGCGTGTATGGGAAAACAAATATATATATAATATATGATATATGATATAAGATATATGATATATGATATAAGATATATTCATATATGAAATTGTCAAAGAATACATTTATTTATTAAAACTTATATTTTATATATGTATAAAATCTTGTACATAAAAAGCATCAAACATCAAAATTAACTAGACCCGAAGACTCAACTAACCTCTATACAGTTAGAAAAGCCATTCTAAAACTGGAGCTTGACATTGGATTTTATATTTTCCAAGCCAAATATATTTTTATGTACTCGTCCAACGCACCACATGTGCGCACAAACACACACACACACACACACACACACACACAGAGACAAATCCATAACAAAGCTAAAACTAGGGGAAAAATCATTTTTGTATCTGTTTTCAAGACTCTACTGTCCATTACCTGCATTCATGTTTCCTCATCACCAAATATTAAATAATAAAATCTAAATTTTGTTTTGCTTTGTTTTTTGGCCAGGCCATTGGTGTCTAACACTTTGATCCTAGCACTTGGAAGGCAAAAGCAAGTGGATCTCAGTGTGTTTGAGGCCAACCTGGTCTGAATAGGCATTCCAAGCAGGCCAAAGTTTACACACTGACACCTTGTCTCAAAGAAGAAGAAGAGGGAGAAGAGGAGGTGGGAGAGGAAAGACAATAGAGGGAGTTATTATGATCCAAACTTCATCTGAAAGTCTTCAAAGACAAATCCTCATTGTGGGACCTGAGTACCAGCCTGGGTTGCCAAAGTGTGCCTGCTGAAAGCTGGGTGTCAGGGAAAGCTCCATTCAGCTTAAGGTGCCATCAGCCGAGTTGCCAGAACTGTCCCCACCATGCCTCTAGGGAATAAGCCCTTGAACTCTGGTTGGACTGAGGGCTGAACTGTTAGATGAAGCAAATATCAGAACACCAGGCTGGTGGAGTTCCCTTCCAGACTGTCTGCAGCTGCAGGAAGCCCAGGAAACAAGCCCAGAAAAGTGCTGAGTGCTGCAGCTGTAGTGGGGGAGGGGGAGGAAGAAGGGAAGGGGGAGGGGATGGGGGCTGTGGGGTGGCTTCCACTCACAGCACCTGGAAGGATTGCCTGAATCCCTAAGTGATGTATTTGAGAAGAAACTTTACATGCCAAGTTATAGCCCAACAAACATTTGAAGTGAGCCCAGAACAGCATTTAAAGAACCTTGACCTAGGCCTGACACAGGAGAAGCCTGGTTCTGCCAGATCAAGCTTCCCAGAAACCATCTGTAGAGAGATGTTAATGGGCACACCTGTGCTCACTGGACACCTGGGAGCCTATCCTAATTGTTCTCTTCTGGTTCCCTCAGGCACTGAATGTACACAGTGCACAGACATACATGTGTAAGGCAATAGACTCACACATAAAATATTAATCTAAAAAAAATAACAAAACCAAACCCTAGAACTATCCCACAGAGGAGCTGTGTAAAGTGCTTGCCCAGGACTTGAATTTGAGTCTCAGAATCCATGTTTTTAAAAGTTGGGTATAGTGGCCTATTTGTAATCCCAGCTCTGGGCAAATGGGGACAGGTAGTTCCCTTACTGGACATCCAGCTTAGCCTGCTTTGGCATGCTTCTAAGAGTGGGTGATGGCTTGTTTTTTTTTTTTTTTTTTAAGGGGAGAGTGAATCACCTGAAGAATGACACCTGAGATTGTCCTCTGGCCTCCACTCCATCATACATGTGAACATGCACGCACATGTACCCCACATGAAAAGGTTCCACAAAGGGTGTAGTTAGTCTCTATTGCTACATTAAAAAAAAAAAAATCTCAAACCTGCGTGATACAAGCCGCAGAGGTTTGTTATCTCAAAGTTTCTGTGAGCCAAGAGGCACATAGCTTAGCTGGAGGCCCATAAGTTACAGAGGCAGTGTCAGCAGGTCTGGGTTCTCAGCATCAATTTGTTGCCAGAATTCATTTCCTTATGGTTGAAGGACTGAGGTCCCTGGCTGTTTCTAGAGTCCTGTCCTGGTTCCTGGAGGCCACCTGCTATGTGGCTTTCACAGGCACCTCAAATGGGACAATCTACTTCTTCCTAGCCAACAGGAGAAACTCCCTGTAGTCTGCAGGCACAAAACACAACCGTAGGACTGACTACTCGTTACTTCAGCTGCATCTTCTAGCTAGAACTAAGCCCCAAGTTCCATCCTCACGGGGACTACTTAAAGGGCACGAGTCCCTGGGGATTGCCCTTAAGGTGTTCTCCATACTTTAAAACACTTCACTATGTGTGTGGTGTGTGTGCACATGGCCTGAGTGCAGGGTTCTGGGAAACAGAGTATTACATTGGTGTGCAAAACACCTGCAGAGGGCTGGAGAGATGGCTCAGTGGTTAAGAGCACTGACTGCTCTTCCAGAGGTCCTGAGTTCAAATCCCAGCAACCACATGATGGCTCACAACCATCTGTAATGAGATTCGATGCCCTCTTCTGGTGTGTCTGAAGACAGCTACAGTGTACTCATAAGTAAAATAAATAAATCTTTAAAAAAAAAAAAAAACACCTGCAGAATGGCAGGGAGAGGGAAATGAGATTCGGTGGTTGGGTGGGGGGAGTGGCTGCAAAAAATTAGTATTAGTTACAAGTTGTGGGCAATTTGAGTTTAAGCCCCTCAAAGCTCTCATAATATCCACAATACAGGGCCCTCACAGTACCACATGAGAAGTAAAAAACTGAGGGCTTTGTACACTAACAGCAGGCATGAAAAGTAAGGAGTTCTGGGGGTGGAGAAACAGCTCAGCAGTTAAAGCACTGGCTGCTCTGCCAGAGGACCTGGGTTCAATTCCCAGTATGCACATGGTGGGTCACAGAGGTCTATAACTCCAGGTCTAAGGGATCTCATACCCTTTTCTGGTCAGGGTTGGGGGACACTGCAAGCACATGGTACACAGACATACATGTAGGGGAAATGTGTGTGATCCCCCACCCCCATATATAAAGAGAAACAAGAGGGTAATTGTCTGTGGCAGGAATTTGGGAAGGGCATTGAGTCTAATAAAATCTCTTTAACTTTTTAATGAGGTGTGTAGGCTACAAACGAAGCCACACATATATCCAAATCTTGGAGCAATATTGTCACACCAAGTCTGCACCTTTGTTTGCACCAAGAATAGATAAATTAAAGATTTTGTCAACTGAGATGTGGTCCCAGGAACTCGAAGGCACTTACCCCTGTCCTAGGGATGAAGGTGCACAATCCAGGGAAACAGCAGGCCCAGACCCTGAGTCTGAGGCCTTGGCAGTTAAGGCAAGAGTTCAGTTAATAAGTATAGAATATACCCATGATTGATCCCCTGGGGTACATGACTTACAGGATGAATGGCAAGACCTGGTACGCCCCAGTTGAAGCAGATTCTATTAAGTTAGACTGGCTTGAACCCCCTCTGCTTACATACCGGAGCTTTCATCTAAGGAATTAGGATGGTACACATAATAGAAAGAGTAAGATGTCAGGACCTTCCCTTTGGGGAGCTCATGAGGAGAGCACATTCATGTTGTAAGACTAAGGCACATAGGAATACAATTAGGAAGCAGCTCAATGCTTTTTATGCTACAAGATACAAGCACTGCATCTTGTGTCTTGAGGAATGAAAGTTGCTCTTATCTCAGGACTCAACGTCTGGTACCTCAAAGGCTGAGAGCATGCGGGAGGAAGTATAAAGGGGCACCTGGTAGGGTGGCTGACCCTTAGAGAACAATAGGGACTTAGATGCTTGTGGGAGCCTGTGGGGGTGGAGGTGAGAGGGGGAGTGGGGGATGGGGCAGTGCTCTTAATTTTTCTGGTCCTCTCTTCCTCCTCAACACTGAGGAAGGAGGAGAAGGGGCCAAAAAAGTGGCCCTGATTGAGAACTTGCTCTGGTTCTGGTGAGCTTTTGCTTTCCTTCCCATGCTCACAGGCTGTCTCCTGATTGGTCTTTATCTTCACTTTATTTGCATACAGCCAGCCAAGCAGGGCCTGCATAGGTCTTTATAAACCAGCAATTCTCAATCTTGTGGTTATGACTCCTTTGGGGGTTTGAATGACCTTTTCACAGGAGTTGCCTAAGACCATCAGAAAACATAGAGATTTACATTATGATTCATAACAGTAGCAAAATTACAGTTATGAACTAGCAACAAAAACAATTCTATGGCTGCGGTCACCACACCATGAGGAACCGAATTAAAGGGTCGCAGCATTAGACATGTTGAGAACCACTTTATAGTATAAACCCTGTGCACATCCTCTCGATCTTGTTGGATGGCTTTTCTTGGACAGGGAAGACTGCTTCTGTCCTTAGGACATGCAAGAAGTCCAGCCCCAGAGAGGCGTTGGGCCCTGCCTCCGTTACTTAGATAATCTGCTCCCACTTAAGGCAGAAAATTCATTTCTGTCTTGGGTGTTGGTATCAGGCTCTGAACCCAGTGACACCACATCTAGGCAACCCCCACATCAGTTGCCAAGGCAACCGCCATACATTTCCAGAATCCACCTGGCTACCTCCCACCTTCACCTGATAGAGGTTATGTCACCTCCCATATAAAACAGGCAGAACCCCCAGACCTCTCTTTCTTCTTCCTCTCTTCTTCCATCTTCTTCTTCTTCTTCTCCCTGCCACCCCCCATCTTTGCCCTATCTCCTGAATAAACCCCCCTTGGAATTGTTTGGTCTGGTGTGGTCTGTTCTAAGCCTCGAGTGGACATATATCACTGGGGACAACCACAATCCCTGTGTCCAAGATCTGCCAGAGGCCCACTGTTCCCAGCAGAGGACTCCTTCCTGCCTCAGGTAAAAGCTACTGTCCCTGTTCTCTAAGACAGGTGGTTGGCAATCTGTTGTCCCAGATTGTTCTTCATGTTAAGAACAGATATTCTTGGTATTGCACAAAGAAACATATGAACAAAGTGAGAGTAACTTGGCAGAACAGTTTCTTTTTGTAAAAAGGGTGTACCATGACCCAAAGTGAGCTAGCAAGCACAGCTGGACAGAGAGTTCAGTTAGTTTTTGTTCTAACACAAATGGCTGCTGCGTCTTTTCCCTCTTGGCTTGTGTCTGAGGGCAGTCTTTCAAGATCAGCTAGTTTTAAAAGAATCATTGGAAAGGGAAGGGGAAGAGGCCAGCCACTCCAGGCCATCAAGTTCTGAGACTGCAACAGGGCCGCTGTGTAAACAACTTTTACCAGGTGAGGAAGATTAAAAGATTTTCATAAAAGATTTACAATTTAGGGGAAGTGGAATATTGGCCCTTAACCTTTGATAGGGGAGGGAAAATATTCTGCACATTCAGAAGACTATCCTTGATTGCCATCCCAAGGCCCATCAAGGATTTAGAGCTAGGACATTCATAATAACATCTCTTGGTTGGCATCTGGCTGACACCAAGAATTTGGACCTTCTCAACAACTGACAAGTGGGGCTTCAGAAAACTAGAAATCTTCTGCACAGCTAAAGATATAGTCATTTGTGAAGAGGAAGGCTGCTGAGTGGGAATTTGCCAGCTGTACATCTGATGGAGGATTAATGTCTAGAATGTACAAAAAAACAAAAACAAAAACAGAAACAAAAAAAAAACCCACAAAAAACAGCCTCAGAAATAGAGTCAAAAAGCAGACGATTCATTTGAAAACTGGGCTTGAAATCTAAACAGAGAGTTCTCAGAAGAAGAAATAAAAATGTCTAAGAAATATCTCAAAAATGTTTATTGTCCCTGGCAAATAGGGAAATGCAAATCAAAATAACTTTGAAATTTCATTTCGCTTTAGAAGAATGGCAAAGACCGGCAAACAACTGACAACAAATGCTGGAGGTGGTATGTGGGAAAGGGCTCCTCACTGACTGTTGGGACTGCAAACTGGTACAGCCAATCTGGAAATCAATGTGGAGCACCCTTAAAGGGCTAAATGTAAATCTACCTTGTGACTCTCCTATACCACTCCTAGGTGTTTACCCAAAGGACCGGACATTCCACCAAATGAGGCACATGTGGGAAGGTCAGAGGGAGGAAAGGTAAAGGGAGAAGGAATAACATTATGTTTTAATTTCAAAAATTAATTTTTCATTATATATATATGCTATTTTATAAAAATATTTTTTTTAGAAAGTTGGGCCCACTGTTCTCACTTCAGTGTCTGCCTACTTTTTTCTTGGACAAGTGGCAATGCAAAAACCTGCCACCATCTCACTTCCCAAAGGGTCCCTGCTTCCTACACATCCTAAAGCATGCACACTCTGTCTTTCTAGTCTGGATAGAATTCAATTTACTACCAAAGGAACAGGCTGCTAAAGCTTCTTCAGTCAACAATCTCCTCCCCATATGCTGCCCAAGTATTTTAAAACTGTATATTTGTTATTGTTTAAAAGAATCCAGAAATGGAAGAGGATGAAATATGTGCTGTAGAAAAACACCGGGAAAGGAAACTGTGAAGCTAGAATTAATCACAGAAACATCATTTGCTAATGATTTATCAGCTCTCATGTGAGCCGTAAAGAGGTTGAGAGTAGATAACTGAGGGCTATGATGAGGTGGTCTGGAACATGGTGTGCCTCTAGTTGTAAATCAGTGGCTGTCTGCCTCAGCCTCATCATCAAAGGCAAGCCACTCCGGGAGGCAGAACACAGTCGGTGATAGGGGTCCCAAGCCTGTGTTTCCTGGGTGTGAAACAACAGGGGCTGAGACGGATGCTGTGGTTCCCAGTTTCCTTGGAACCTAGAAGTCACTGGGTACCGCTGCCAGGGGTCCACGGATTGGGATTGGCGCTTCCTCTCAGGGCTTTTACATGCCAGCCAGGAAGGGGAAGGCAGAGCCTGGAAGGGGGAGCTGTGGAATCCTCACTGAGAGCGAGGAAGAGCTGGAAGAGACTTAGGTGCTGTTCTTTATGACAAAGGCCTCCTCCTTCAGTGGTCTGTAGTCCTTGATGAAGGAGATGGTCCTTGCTTGTTCAAACTGCTTTATTTGATGGTGGATGCAAATGTATACACCTTACTCAAGGTGAACCAGGGATAAAAATACCTTTTGCTGGAAGAATGCCCAGGAAGGGAAGCTCATTGGCTAAACACTCAGGGTCTACCTCTTAGCACAGAGAACTCCATGTTATTATGCTATGTGATCAATTGTCCTGGTCCTCTCAGTGGGGTGCATGGTTAGTTGTTCTAGAGCAGGTAGGGAGTTGGCTCCTTGCCTGCCGTTTTCAATTCTGAGACTCTCCGAAGTTTGGGCCTGCTCAACCGTATCAGTTCTTCTGTCTGGTGGCACAGGCCACTTGCCCCACGTAGCAACTGGGGGGAAGTTAGGAATGAGCAGGAAGTTCTTGACTGAGTGGAAGGAGGAAGGCATGGTGAGCGTCATAGTTAGCGTTAGGCTATTTTAACTCGCTGTAGGTAGTCGGGAGTGTACCAGAATAGATGGCCCAGGGTGTGCATGTCTTCTTGGCTTTGCTTCTGTTTCTAGTAATTGTTACCAGTATGACTTCTTACAGTAATATTTTACAGGATTGTACCACAGTATTTTCTGTCGCTTATTTCAGTGAAAGCTTCCTTGGCTTTCCTGGTTATCAGAAGGTAAGATTTGGTTTGAAGTCGCCATGCTAGTTTTGCAGAGCACCCTCCTCTTGTTTCCTCAGTGTTCAGAAACTCGCTGGTGTTGCCTGGAATTCCCTGGCTCTGTTCCATTCCCCAGGAAAGGAAGATTTTTTGGCCTTCCCTTCCCCATATCTGCTTTGTCCTTATTCAGCTCCGTTTAGATTCTTCTCTCAGCACTTGGGACTCAGTGTTCAGCCAGGCCTGGAAAGCGGCCATGGCTCTTCCCACGCCAGCTCCCACTTGCAAGAGTCATATAGAGCTCTTCCCAACTATATGCTCATGTTGATACCTGCAACTGACTCTGATGAGGGTGTTTATACCACAAACCCAGTGAATGCTACCAATCAGGTTGTTAAAGTATAAACAGTACCCGGGTGATTGTGCTGGTCCAGCCCCAGGGCGTGGCGGTTACACTTACTAGCACTGGTGGTCAACACAGCTTTCAGGGTTAGCTATTGCTCCCCTGTCAGCCTGCCAGCTCTCTCAAGGTTCTGGCAGACTGTTTAGGGGTTTTCTATGTTCAGAGCCTCCTCCCAACCCTCCTATCCTCTGCTTCCTTACTCTCAGAGGCCAGCATGAGTGTTCTATCTGCTACACCATCTCGCCCTCTTGGATTTGGGAGATCAAAGGCAAAAGCCACGACTTCATTTTATTGCCAGTACTCATGAGCTTTTGACTTTCCTTTAACCATTTTAATATGGGGATCAGGGATTCAAAAACTGTCATGACTGCCTCTCAAGAAGCTGCTGACTAGATGGTGTATAAGGCTCGACCTGGTTCCTCCTGCTGTGTGTTCAAACCATAGCAAACACTTTTGTGGAGCAGTAAAGAGAGCCAGAGAAGTCCTTGGCCATGGCTGAGGTCTCTTCCTGTTAGAGGAACGGTCTTCCGCTAACTTTTATGAAAGTGCTTCACTGAGCCGCTAGCTACTGGGGTCCCACAGGCTTCTTCTTACAACCTATTGAACTTTTGCCCCTGTTCTATATACCTCCAGTGTTCCCCTACCTTTCTGGTCACTGTTTAACTTATCGAATAGGAAAGCAATAATAATAAAAACGTAAAAACTGGTGTAAAACCTTGACCTTAAGGGGTGGGGGTGGGGGTGGGGGTGGGGGTGGGGGTGGGGAGAAGCTACTTTTCCATAGGTACCTCTTGAAGTAAAGAAGGCTCCAGAACTCATGGCCTCTGAACACTTCTCAAATTTCATGTCAGTTCCTTGTTTTGCAAACAAAGCAATGTTCCACAGGACAGGATTAAACAAAAAGAGTAAAGGTATCTTGAATATTATTATTTTGGAGACAATCATTTTGAAAAGGAATACAAACTACAATTAAATTATAAATAACCTCATTAGTCAAGGCTTTCTAGAAAAACAAAGAATTGGGCACGTGTGTAGGCATGTGTGCACATGAATGATTTCTCATATTAGTTTACATGATTATGGACACTAATAAGTACTCAGATCTGTGAGTGGGAAGCAAAAGATTCAAGGGAGCCAGAGTAAAGCTCTAACCCAAACTCCTGAGAACCAGGAGAGTAATGACATGATTCCAGTCCAAAGGCTGGCAGGCTAGACACCCAGGAATTGCTGACTGTTCAGTATGAAGCCAGAATAGAGGCTGATGCTCCAATGGTTCCCCAGGCAGGAGGCATCCCATCTTTCTTACTTGTGGGAGGCTCATTGTTTCTGTTTATTTGGGCTTTTAACTGATTAGATGCGGTCCACCCTCTTTAGCATTAGTTAGTCTATTGATTTAAGTGTTAAATTTTGCTGGAAATTCTCTCACAGAAATATCCAGGACGTCTTACCAAATATCTGGGTGTTCAGTAACTCCACCAAGCTTATTCCAAACATTAGTCACTGTAACTACTAACACTGATTGGATACTTCTCAAGTAGTTATTGCTTTTAAATGATCACATCTAAGCCGGTTGTGCTAGCAGCCATTGGAGTAGATCACCTACAGTAATCACTTCTAGAAGTCAAAGGAGAGAGAAATGGGGGAGGGGGAATGATGAATTTTCTGGAAGTGTCCAGAATGGTGTCTCACACCCATTAATCTCAGCGCTTGAAAATCTGAGACAGGAGGAGTATGAGTTTGAAAACAGCAGAGACTACTCCTCATACTTTGTCCTCAAACAAGCAAACAGAATTTATCTCATTTAACCTTCTAATTTTATGGATTAGGGAGGTGAAGGAAATCGGCTGAGATGACATAGAGAGTAAATAGCACAAATCTGTAATTTCTCCAGTCCTTCCCTCTATCTATCTCTTCCTCCTTTTCTTTGTTTCTTTTTTTCCATTCTCTTCTATTTTTTTCTTTCTCCCACCTAGGGCCACTACCTGAGCAAGCTGGCAGACGGTTTTTGCAGACAGAAGTAGCTCTTCATGCTGACATATGTACAACAGGCATTGGGATTGTATCTGTTGACTGTATGGGGGAGGAGGTAGGAGAGTCCCTAACAAGCCTCACCCTAGCTCTGCAGCAGGACAGGGGTGGTGGGTGGAGCTTCTCTATTTGAAGAACCACTATGTAAATATGGGAAAACATGGAGTTGGACTAGAGGCCAGTGGGGAAGGTGGTCCACCTTGAGTTGATCTGTTCTAGATGTCCTGGGAAGTGGGGGCTGGGATGAATATTCTGGAAGGGTGAGAAGAGCTGTGGGCCATGGGTGGCCTTGCATAGACAAGGGAAAGCACACAGTGAGTAACTAACTTGGTATTAAGCAAACAAGTGAGGAAAAAATATCTTTTAGATAGGATAGGAAAACCCTTCCCTAGGAGAAATGGATACCCAGGAAGTCACACTTTTTTTTTTTTTTTTTTTTTTTTTTTTAGTTTTTCGAGACAGAGTTTCTCTGTATAGCCCTGGCTGTCCTGGAACTCACTCTGTAGACCAGGCTGGCCTCGAACTCAGAAATCCACCTGCCTCTGCCTCCCAAGTGCTGGGATTAAAGGCGTGCGCCACCACTGCCCGGCGAAGTCACACATTTTTTGCCTGCTCTTGGTGCCTTGAGCATCAGGACTTGCTGGCATGTCTTTTCAACATTGGAACTCTATTAAGAAACTGTTTATATAGATGAATTGATCATGACTGTGACTGAGTCATGATGTCTTCTGTTTGCTTATTTCTACCTTTTTTTTTTTAAATGCTTTCTTTTTGTCTGTCTTCCTGTTTCTGTCTCCTTCTCTGTCCCCCAGTGTGTGTGTGTGTGTGTGTGTGTGTGTGTGTGTGTTTGCACAAAAACACATGTTTGGTGGTCAAAGGACAGCTTGTGGGAGACCATTCCCTTCTTCCACCAAGTGGATCATGGCCTGGAACTCAGGATTTGGAGCTTGGTGGCAGGCACCTTTACTGACTAAGCCCTATCTCATAGACCCTTTATTTCTATTTTTCTGAGATGAGTTTCATTTTTAAGAGAAGAACCATTAAGGAAAACTCTCCTTGGGCAGGAATTTACATTTGCTGGCCAGAGTCTTTATTAAGCCAGGTATTTACTAATAGTTTGCAGATACTAGAATTTTCACAGGAGTGGGAGTCCAAAGTCCTGGGCCAGCACTGACCAGAGTGTACATGTGAACAAGGCCTGTGCACTCTGTCCAAAGGCTTCCATGTTGACTTTTCCTCTAGATCTGTGTCGCTGTAACCAAACACAGCCTGATTTCACAGAGAAGGAAAAAGCTACATTCAAACCTACAAACGTTTTCTACACAAGTCTTATGTTGCCTTCCCTCAACTCACTTCCAGTTATTATTTTCTTGCTGTTGTTTAGATTTTCTCATGGGTTAATGCTAATGTAGAAAAACACTGCTGAGTTTTAGAAACTGAGCTGACTCTGGACACTTCGCTGAATCAACAAAGCATTTTCTGAAGTGTTTGATCACCTGTGTGTTTCCCTCTTGGTTGCCTTTAGTTTCTTCCCAATTCTGTTTCCTTCACAGACCTTTGAGAACCTGAGAGTGTATTTGTTGTTTGCTGCTTGTGTTTGTGTGTTTGGGGAAGTGTTCTGGAGCTGAGCTGGGAACCCTGTGTGTGTTAAGCAAATATTCAACCAAGGAGCTGTTTTCTCAGCCTTGCCTCTTCTCTCTGAGAGAGGGTCTCAGTGAGTTGCCCAGGCTGGCTTTGAACTTTCTATGTAGTGCAGAAAGGCTTGGAACTTCCCACTCTCCTGCCCTAGACTTATTATTTCAATGTCTGGTTGATCCCAGTGTTGCCACGATGTGATTCAATTCCCCTCAAGTTTGTGTCTGATTTTTTTTCACACTAATGCATTACATTAAAGCTTTTAAAAAAACATTTGTTCCCAGGCAGTGGTGGCGCATGCCTTTAATCCCAGCACTTGGGAGGCAGAGGCAGGCAGATTTCTGATTTGGAGGCCAACCTGGTCTACAGAGTGAGTTCCATGACAGCCAGGACTACACAGAGAAACCCTGTCTCGAAAAACAAAACAAAACAAAACAAAACAAAACAAAACAAAACAAAACAGCATTTGTTTAGTTTGTTAGTGTGGTGGTGGGGGAGGGCTATCATGTGTATGGTATACTCTGTGTGTGTGTGTGTGTGTGTGTGTGTGTGTGTGTGTGAATGTGGTGTGGTGTGTGTGTGTGTGTGTGTGAATGTGGTGTGGTGTGTGTGTCTGTGTGTGGTGGTGGTATGTGTGTGGTGATGATGGTGGTATATGTGTGGTGTGGTGTATGTGTTTGTGTGTGTATATGTGTGGTATGTGGTGTGGTGTGTGTGGTGTGTGTGATGTGCATGTGGTGTGCTGTGTGTGTGTGTGCCTGTATGGCTTATGATGATGTGTGTGAGGTGGGGTGTGTCTGTGGTGTGGTGTATGTGTTTGTGTGTGTGTGATGGGGTGTGTGTGTGGTATGGTGTGTGTGTGGTGTGGTGTATGTGTGTGTATGGTGTACTGTGTGTGTGTGTCTGTGTGTGGTGTGCTATGTGTGTGGTGTGGTGTATGTGTTTGTGTGAGTACACTTGCATTCCATAGCTCTAGGGTGAAAGTCAGAGGGCAACCTGAGGGAGAAGGGTCTTTCTTTCCTAGAATTGATCTCATAGACTTGACCTCAAACACCTTCACCTCCTGAGCCATCTTGCTAGCCTTTAGATTAACTATCTTTAGCAGACAAACACTGTACTTTGCTCTGTATTTCCTTTCCCAGTCCCACCCCCAGCCATTGTAAGAGTCTAGTGTTATTAAAGGGCTGATAACCTGAAATGTGTCTCAGAGTATCTTTCTTCCAAACCTGGAAGGAACTTTCCTTAAAGAAAATACTTGATGTGAATTTGGAGGGTAAACTGACTTGATTTTTTTTTTCTTTTGAGAAGTTACTTTTGTCTTAATTACTATTCTATTGCTGTGAAGAGACACTTGACCAAAGCAACTCATAGAAGAAAGTATTTACTGGGGGTTGGAGGGGGGTGAGTGGGAGGGTGGGGAGACTTGCTTATAGTTTCAGAAGGATGGTCAATGGTGGGAAGTGAAGTCTCAGGCAGACAGGCAATACTGGAGCAGGAGTTGAGGGTGTATGTCTTACTGGCAAGAGGGAGGCAGAGAATTGGGCTGGGTCTGGAGTGGGCTTTTGAAACCTCAAAACCCATTCTCATTGACACACCTTCTCCAATAAAACTATATTTTCATATTCTTCCTAAACTTAGTCTAACTAAGAGCCAAACATTCAAGTATACGTGCCCATGGGGATCACTCTCATCTAGACTATCTCGGGGGCTCTTTCTAGCCATTTTGCATTCTTCTAACTCCTGACTTGGCCTTTGTCCTCCTGCCAGGATTCCGGTGGTCCTTGGGCTGTGCCCTATTTCTGGGTTTTGGTGATCCCTCTGGCTTTGTCTACTGATGGGCTCTGGTTGCCTCTAAGAGTGTTACCCTACTGTCTAGATTCTGCTAACCCCTCTTTTTTATTGGACTCTTCATACTGCTCCTAGGGTTTTGTCTCCCCCTTCCCAGGCTCCTACCCCATCAGCGGCTTGGGAAACCAAGAATCTGGAAGCTAAGAGATAGTGAAAGGAAATCCAGGCAGCATCTTTTGAGCCAAATAAGAGTTAAATGAGATACAAGTGTCACATTGTTTAGAGTTCCTGGTTTCACCTTATTTCCTTTCCTTTTATCCTGGTCCATCCACCCAGGACTCAGTTTATTTAAAAATTTTAAACTCCTTCAACCTCTGTGGTAAGGACTCCACCTGGACATCTCTATCACCTCCACTTCCACTAACCTATCTCTGTTCATTCTTCTAGGCTAAACCCATCTACTGGACTGCAAGCAGACACCCACACTTAATTAAACCAGACATTAGTTCAACTCTTCATCCCATTCCAGAGGGCAGCTCTTGGTGCATTACCCTTCAGCTGATGCTACTTGCAGGAAGAAGCTCAAATTCCTATTTAAAGACAACCCCTTTCTAGTCGAACTGTAGCTCGATTCATCTAGACCCGTCCAGCATGCCACCAGACTAACATGAATAACATCTTCTTGGTACATGAAATACAGACAGATACTAGCCTCTGACTCAAGGATCACCAACTGACCAATTAGCACAGGATGAAGAGGGAGAGAGACTTGACATTAACTCCCATGATACTCCAATTTCAGCAGGAAGTGGCCAGAGTGAAAGTTGATACCCATACATTCCTTGGGCCCCACCTCCTTCTAACCCATGTTCTGTGAAGTAACTCACAGAGGCTGCCCCAATAGAGGGGATAAACCATACCCTATAGCTTACCTAGGTCCTTCAATAAACTGCTAAAGCTCAGAGACCTTAACCTCTAATGTCTATAAATATAAGGACTTCCCAGTTTCTTTGAGTTGATATTGGATCCCTCTCCCGGTTTCCCTTGCTTTGAGTAACTGGAATTATTATTAAAGGACTGATCTCCTCAAAAATAAAACTTCATTAGTTCTTTCAATATTACTCTTATGGGGCTACCCATTAATCAGATATTACTGATATTTATGCATTTATTTTTCTAGCATCTTGGAAATGAATTTTAGATATTATAGACAAGTATTTTCCCTTTTTTACCTTTTTGTATTGGATTTTGTGGTTGGAGAGGGATGCAGTTAAGTCAGGGCGTAGCTGATGCTGCCCATGATTTGTGATACTCTGTCTCCATCTCCCACTTACTGGGATAACAGGCTCATGTCACCATACCCTGTCCATTAGCCTTACTTTCAAAATTCCCCAATCAAATATTCCTGATATTTATTTTGATTGTGTTCATATTCTAATATTCCTCATATAGTGTATTTATATCAACATTATGTCTGCATGTTTAGGATTTCTTTTCAGGGAAAGCTCTTTTTGTCTTACGTGTACATTTAGTGACTAGTCTAAATTCTTGCTTGCACCATCTGCCTTGTACATGTTGGGCATGCTGCTATTTTAATGGGTGAGCTTGGTTTTCCAGAGGTACTGCCTGCTCTGTCTGGTGCTCTGTGTGGGAAGCATTAATGGCCAGCTTGGTCAGTGCCCTTTAGGGCATATTTAAGGTGAGAGTCAAGGCCGAGCACCCCTTGGAGAGCCACAGACCCTGTACAAGCCCATCTGCCATCCCTGCCTGCTGACTTTAGGATCCACCTCTGACTGGGGGTTCCCACAATGCTCCTGGGCAACACAGCACTAGGAGACAATACTGTTAGGCCAGCCTTGGGGAGTAGAGATGGAAGCCTTTGAGAGGGACTGTCAAGCTATGATTGGTCTATCTGGAATTCTTCTTACCAACTGAGCTTTGACAATTTTGATAAGACTTCTCTTGTTGCCCCCAGCTGATCTCCCCCTAAACTCCAGCCCCACCTCCACTGATGTGCCCAGCCCTCCCCGTACCATTTAGACCCCTCAAGGATTTCTGTTGGATTTTTCAAATACATACTGTTAAAATTCATGCTTTTCCCTTTTCTCTAGTACTTTCCAGGAAAAGTGAGAGGAAGCACCCAAGAGCCTATGACAGTTTTTTGTATAGCCATGCAGGAAAGTTTTGACATGATCAAATACAGTGCAAATATAAGTTATTATAACAAGCAGGACAAACACTGTGATCATTATCTAGCAACAGAATTCCAAAAATGCCAAGACAGAGAAGCAAGAAAGCAATCAAGGCTAATCACCATGCAGATGAATGTGTTGTGACACTTTGCTTGCTAATAACATAGAGTGACTGGAAGAACAGATTTTTTTTTTCTCCTTTTCAACCCTAAAGGTTTGCAAAGATGGAGACTTGACAATAGATGCCAGAGAAAGGCTGGTAAATAGCACCCGGTTTGTTTCATGAGAATCCTGGGCAACTGTGTCTCTTCTATTCAGGTCTCCCCCTCCCCCACAGTACAAATACTGAGTCCTTTCCACAGGTGACTCCTTGGCACCTGTTTTTTTTTTTTTTTTCTGTCCTTCTGAGGATGCAGACCACAGGTGAGGGGAGGCACCCAAAAGTGGAAACACACTTCAAAAACACCAAGAGCAGATTGTTTTTCTTCTGGGCGCTTTCTCAGACTCCCTGCCCTTTCCCCTACTTTCCTTGGGAACTCTGACCTACTAAGATAGGAATCTAACCACACTCTGCACAGCCTTCCGTCACCAAGCTGCTCCGGAGGCTTGGGAATCAAAGGTCTGCCTGTCATTCCTGGCAACCACAAAAGACAAGGTCTGGCACACAAGAGATAGGAGGAAACAACAGAATCAGAAACACTGCCCGCCTCCCGCAGCAGGAGCCACGCCAGGGGAACGGAAAGCCTCCACAAGCCCTAGCCTTTGAGGTGTGGTTTTACCCACTCCCAGCCACAGCCCCTCGTCACACGCCCAAAAGCTAGGCCACTTCATCTGTCAAGTTTCAATGTCAGCATCTCCCAAGTGGAGCTAAGAATCCAAATCAGCCTCTGAACTGTTTGTAGGATGGCTGGTATCTGAAGTGACAGCCCACGAACATGCATGAGGACGAAACAGAGTTCAGTCCTAAAAGCATAAAGACCCCCTAAGGTCTAGGCTTGCCATAGAAATACTGTTCTACCTCCAGCCCCCTTTCCTGGTTCCTATAATTCCGAAAGCCTTTGCCCTGTGGTCCTGTGGAAAGTACCGCCTGCACGGGAGGACACTGCTTTGATTCACTAGTCATGGTCTGTGTTGGAAGGATTATGAGTGCCTGATGAAGAAGAAACCCTGGCCTTACATGAGCTAAGAGGGCTCATCCAGAAACCTGAGATTCTTACTTATAACCTTGCTCCTGAACCAACCCCCTGGGTCAGGATTGCCTAAAACACAAACACTGTGTGCAAGACTTCATCTTTGACAATCAATTTCTTTTAATGTTTGTCTAACCCGGAACAGGTTTCCCTCGTGTGTCTTACATCCTTGCACACTCTGTAGGACTGGAGGATCCAAATCCCGAAGGAAAGAGAAAATGTCTGGTCTTCCTTAAGAAGTAGTGAGGGCATCTTTAAAAAGATGTAAAAGTAGAAGAGAGGACAAAGGGAGTGGGAGGGAGCTTTTGGGACAGGGAGAATGGAGGAGTGCTGAGATTATATGCTTCTGGGAATACCCAGGAAAACCCACTGCTTTGAATAACTAACGCGAGCTAATATTGTAATAAAAGTAAGTACGAGACATGGGCTTAGGACTGAGGAGATGGCTCTGCAGTAAGAGCTCTTGCTATATACACATGAAGATCTGAGTTCAAATCTCCAGCGCCTTTGTAAAAAAGCACACCTATAACCCCGCTGCTGCTGGGGAGCAAGGAGAGCAGGATGCTGGGACTTGCTAGCTGCCAGCTTAGCTCCAGATTCAGTGAGGGATCCTGACTCAAGGAACAATGTGGGCACTGTAAGATTTGGACACTGGGCGTCTTCCTCTGGCTTCCACAGGTTTACTCACAGGCACACACACCTGCACGCACATGCATATACACCACACGCATACCACACATGCACATTACACACACTCTCAGACACCAGAAAAGTGACTTCATTTAAGTATTGGGAGATGTAGTCTTTTTAGGGCATGATTGTGATCCGATCCCTTTAACAATTTGGGCAACTGGTAAACAAACCAGTTACTGAATAATACTTGAGTATAACTACTTGACTCAACAAGGTTCCTTTCAGTGTAGCAAATTACCACCTGATGGGGTCTTGCTGTGATTTCCCTCCCCCATTTTTACTTAATATATTTCTGTACATTTTAATAATTTCACAGGACCAATCTCATAGGTGGGATCACATGAAACTGATGGTTATGTCTTAAATAACTTGTTCTGAGGAAGTGTGGTCACCCCAGACAGGACACTATTGACAAATGAAATTCCACTCAAGTCTAGCTTGAGGAACCAATGAGTTTATTGACGTTATCTACAGACACAGGAGTAATTCAGAGGTGGCTACATCACCAAAAGGCCCACTCTAGCATGGGTGACAATAACCAAAGCCACATCCCAGTGTTTGAGTAGCATTAATGTCCCACTAAGGGAAAAGGCTTTGGTCAAGAGAACAGATTCTCTGGGCTGATTGGAGACCTACCATTTCAGTTGGGTGGGTCAATCCTGGCCGAGGGACCACTGCTCAGGAAGGAGGGACCACCCCTAGGAAAGTGGGCCCACCTCAAACTATGTCAAAGAGATTGGTAGAATAATTACTCCTTTAATGAAATGATGTATTCTTCCTTTCCAGAATTCCTAGCCTGTAGCTCATTTGCTTACCGAGTACAGCCATGGTGTTTTGTAATGTAACTTCTTTTCTGGATTGTTCAGAAAAATGGCCCTTCTCTTCCTCTTTCTATCTCTTTTCTAAGCATGCTTTCCCTAACACCCCAGGCTTTAACACCTGCTTGAAACCACGTGGGTGACCTTCATGTGCCATTACTCTAGCGGCGTGCCCCTACCCTTCGTTTTCTCATTCTCCTTCTCTGGGCTGCTGAGATTTACGGCTTGCCTACCCTGGTGTGTCTTTATTTAAACTCTATCTGACCTTGTGTTAGGGTTTCTATTGCTAAAACAACAAGAGCAAAAGAGACTTGTGGAGGAGAGGTTCATTTCTTGAAGACTACAGTCACTGAGGGAAGTCATGGCAGGGACTACAGTCACTGAGGGAAGTCATGGCAGGGACTCAGGGAGGAACCTGGAAGCATGAATCAGAGTAGAAGCCATGGAGGAATACTGTGTATTTGCTTGCCCCTTGTGGCTTACTCAGTCTGCTTTCTTATAACAGTCTGGACCAACTGCCCAGGGGTGGAACTGGCCAAAGTGAGCTTTTACAACATCAATATACTGGGAGCATTTTCTCAATTGAGGATCCCTCATCCAAAATGATTCTAGATCATGTCAAGTTGACATAAAACTACCTTGCATAACCCTCAAGCTGTTCTGGAACTATTTTATTGGTAAATCTAAGAAGCCCACAGTGCTCCTGACCCCTGCTCTTTTGTAGAGAGAAGGCATTTTCTCTTCACAGTAGGCTTCGTCACTCTTAAAGCCTGGGGACCTTTATGGATAAATTTCTGAACATTCTGAGCCTTGTGAGTTTTATCAGCTTTCTGTGTCTTCAACCCTCCCAAACCTTCTTTCAGGAGGAAATATTTTACTTATGGGGAAATAGTTACATACACGTCTACTATGTAGAGAGCCAGATTCCTGCATTCAAAGCCCATCATAGGAACTATATCCGTATACCCCCAAAACTTAAACAGTTTTTTTTTATTTGTCAATTCAGAAAAAAAAAATGAAACATCCATTTTCACCTTTATTATGAGCCACCTACGAGTGAGTAACTAGGGCCCAAAATCTGCGTTCCAATGTGATAACAGCTTTTTCAATTTTCTTTTCTTTTTATTTTGTGTAAGAGTTTTGTGCCGTATGTACATGTGTGTGCCGGATGACAGCCTTATGTCCACAGAGGTCAGACGAGGATGACAGATCTGGGACTGGGATTATGGAAGGCTATGAGCCACCATGTAGGTGCTGGAAACTAAACTTGGGTCCTCTGCAAGAGCAATAAGTGCTTTTAACCACTGACCACCTCTCCAGAATCAAGAAATGAAGGAAGAAAGGAGAAGAGGGAAGGTAGAGAGGAGGGGAGGCAGGGGGGAGAAGAAGATAGAAGAAAGAACAAATTTTTTTCTATAGAAACAGACTAAATTACATGAAAAACTTGAGGTATTTTTTAAAATACATTGCTTGAAACATTAGATAAGCTGGTTACCACAGAGTGAGGGGTTCTTTGGTATAGGCCTCAGATGCTATTTGCTGATATTCCTTTCTCTCCGTTCTCTGTCTCTCCCGCCCCCCCCCCCCCCCCCCCCCCCCCCCCCCCCCCCTCCCCCTCTCTCTCTCTCTCTCTCTCTCTCTCTCTCTCTCTCTCTCTCTCTCTCTCTCTCTGTTTGTGTGCACACATCTGCACATGCCACAGTGCCTGTGTGGAGGTCAGAGGGCAACCTCAGGCCTCAGTCCTCACCTATCTTGTTTGAGACAGGGCCTGCCTTGATGTTGAGTGCTGCATGCGCCAGGCTTGCTTGGGGCAAGCTTCCAGAGAAGCTCCCGCCTCTTCTGCTCTCCCTGCGAGGTGTGCTGGGATCACAGACACCCGCACAGTTGCTTTAGCTTCCATTTAGGTTCTGGGATCTGAGCTCAGACGGTCAGACTGAGTAGCAAGGACTTAATCCACGGAGTATTCTCCCCAGCCTGTCTTACCTTCCAGACTGGTGGAAGCTAGTGTGTGTAAGAATGTATTTTAAAGTTTTTGATGGCCCTGTGGATATTAGAACAGATATAGAGCTGGGCAATAAATAGTTTTCAAAGAAACTAAACATAGCCTGAGATAATTTTTGTTTTGGTTCAGTTTTTTGTTTTTCCAAGACAGAGTTTCTCTGTGCAGCCTTGACTGTCCTGGAACTCACTCTATAGACCAGGCTGGCCTTGAACTCAGAAATCTGCCTGCCCCTGCCTCCCAAGTGCTGGGATTAATGATGTGCACCACAACTGCCCAGAAGCCTGGGCAGTTAATTTGACCTACAGCATTTTAACTCTCTATAACCACAAAGTTCAGTTGTTTGGACTTATGGAATCTCTTTACTTTGGTCTTTTATTTTTTGTTAGTATATTTTAATTATGCAAAGTGAGTTTCATCTTTTACACAAATATGATGTATTTTGGTCGTATTTACCCCCTGATACTGTCTTGTCCCTCCCCTATTACTAGCTAGCTACCACCCCCTCTGCCCTCATGATCCAATGGGTTTCTTCTTTAGAGCTGCTTACTCTCCCACTAAAGAAAACGTATCTCCCTTCCCCACCAATCATTAGCTACATGGAGGGGTAGGGCCGACACACCCCCTTCCATATAAACCTTGTGTAAATAATCCCCCTTTGTGTGAGTTCAAGACTGCAAAGGTCAAGTTATGTCTGGAGTCAGGACTTTCCATCCTTTTTTTTCTTTTTTCTTCTTTCTTTCTTTCTTTCTTTCTTTCTTTCTTTCTTTCTTCCTTTCTTTCTTTCTTTTTAATCTTACAGTCTACCTGCACCTCCCTCACCATGCTCTCCTTGCCATGGAGAGAGTAACACAGATGTCCCATTGTGGTTGAGATTCAACAAATCATTTATCCTTAGACCTTAGGGCAGTTACAGGTCCCTGCAGTTCCTACCCAATGCAAAAAGAAGCTTTTCTGAACAGCATTAATCTATGGGCATATGAATAGTAATTTAGAACAGTCTTGTAAAATAAAATAAAATAAAATAAAATAAAATAAAATAAAATAAAATATGACCTTCAGATTCTTGAGCATAGGTACAGACAGCTCTCCTCTACCCAGGGAGTCTAGCTCTCCTGTCTGTAAGGACCTCAGCTTTTCAGGCTCACTTCAAAAGCACCACCTCCACCTCAGCTGGGATCACTATCGACTATCTTTCTACTTATCACACCTCAGCTCTCCCTGGCCAGCTCAGATCACCGACCCCCTGCATCCCCATAAGCTTCTAACTCCTTATATATACTTTGCCATTCATTCTCTCAGGCCTGCTAAACTTTTGATTGTGGCTGAACCCAGCTTTCAATCAACTGTACTCTGTTTGGTTTTGTTTGTTTCGAGACAGGGTTTCTCTGTGTAGACCTGCCTGTCCTGGAACTCACTTTGTAGACAAAGCTAGCTGGCCTTGAACTCAGAGATCCACCTGCCTCTGCTGGCATGAACTCCCACCACCCAGCTATCCACGTTATTCTTGCAGCTGGGCTGGATGTTTGGCTTTAGATTACAGACATGCATCTCAGGTATGGAAGGAGAGAGTGGCAGGGTCAGGACGGGGGCTGGCAGATTACCACTCAGGATGAAGTTGAATAGGGGAGACAGTCACAGGACCAAGGGCACGGTTAAGAGAGAGAGGACATTATTATATCAGAGACAACATGATGGGACCTTAAGGAGAGTGAGACACTTTCCTTTAAGAGAACTGGCTTAGTGTATAAGCATAGAAGAGGTCATTTAACGTCAAAGTAATAATTGCCATGGACAGCAGGGTAGAGGAACCTGGAGGTGGGAGGGAAGGAGTGAAGCAGGAAAAGGGAGGAGAGAGGGAGGGAGAGGGATGGAGCTTGGTCACAACTCAAACCTTGTTCCGAGTAAGCATGGGAGTTGTTTGTTGAAGGGGCAGAAATAAGGAAGAATATTCGTTTACAAATTCCTGCTTTATTTGCAGGAGGTTGAGCTGAGCTGCACAGGCCTATGTGGCCTGATAAGAGAGAGGGAGAGAGAGAGGGAGAGAGAGAGAGAGAGAGAGAGAGAGAGAGAGAGAGAGAGAGAGAGAGAGCGAGCTCTCAAATCCTCATTCTCAGCTGACCACTTTGACTCTTGTTTCTCAAGAATTCAATAACTACCCAGAGAGGGCTGCTTTCCTCCCTGCTCTGCCTGTGCCCCACCCTCTTGTTATTAGAGAGGAATGGTGCCTGCTTTGAGCTCACAGCTGGAGTAGCTTGTGTTGCCTCTCTCTGCACAGGGCTGTTCTACATCCCTCGTGTCCAGCTTCCCATTTCTACTGTGTTGTCTTAGCTTCCTGTTCCTGTACAACTAACCCCATCTTCATAAACCTCTGATTTACTGAGTTTGCCACCTACATCCTCCTCTGTAGCAAATCATTGCCTATTACAGCCATTTTAGTCCTTTGTCCCCAGCGCTCCACTGAAATCTCTATCAAGGTCACCAGTGACATCCTTATCAACAAACCCAATGGCAGGTCCTGAGCCCTCAGTGTCCCAAAGCTGCAGGACAAATAGCAAGGCTGTTCTCCCTCCCCGTCATGGCACTACAAAACCAGACAGATCCATGTCTATGCTCTGGCTGCTTCTCAGTCTCTGATCTCTATATTTGGACTAATCCTGGCAGTGCTCACATATGCTCGGTGTTACTAAGATGGTTGGAGCCGAATAAGGAACCAAGGAACCTTGAGCTTTTGCGAACGTGCACACACACACACACACACAGACATACACACACACACACACACACACACACACACACAGAGAGAGAGAGAGAGAGAGAGAGAGAGAGAGAGAGAGAGAGAGAGAGGATTGCAAACATGTCAGACACAATTACAGCATTTATATAATGTGTCGATTTGAAAAAACCATGAACATCCAGTCTAATAGATTGGATTTTTGTGTTGTCAAAAGAAACAGCTCTCACATCAAAAGAATAACAGACATGTTTTATTCTGGACAAAATTTGAGTGACCATGAGCTGAGAACAGCAGTTTCATGGAGTTTTATGATAACAGAACTAAGAAAGTTGAAAATTACGGTAGTTTTGAAATACATTGACAGAACCTCAGAGAGACAAGTTACAGAAAGTTGGAGGATGCTGTCTTCAACACTCTTGGCCCTTTTATTGGTGGAGAATTAGGGTTTTGTTAAGATAGTACATTCCAAAAGCTTGTTATCTGTCAGGTTTTTTTAGGTCTAGCTAGTAGCAGGTATTAAGTCCAACACAGAGGGGCAGGGACTGACTTATACGGGTGCTAGAGACCACCTAGGATAAATCGTTATGAAGATCTACTCAGATTAACAAAAGCTAATTTAAGATGTATGTCTAACAACTCAGGTCTTTGCTAATTGCTCAACACTAAACTGCTAGAAAATTTAGATAACTAACAATGTATGTTTGATAAATAAAGTATATTTATCTAGATTCTTTGTCTTTAATTAAGATTTATAAACTCCTAAGTTCTACTCAGGTTCATAATTTATCTAGAAGAACTGATACAATTAATCACAGGAACAAGCCTTATTAAGCCTCCTATGTACATTTTCAAAGTAAGTAACTAGAAATAAGCAGTTTGTGTACTCAGATATATTTTAGATAGATAGGTGGTTCTACAACACTTCAGAGATCTTCAGAATATGGCATTTAAAATGCTTTTAATAAAAAAGCTTCTTATGATAGGCACATCAACTCTGGAACTGCAACATTCAACTGCATGTTGAAACATGTTCAAACATCGCTGAAGTTTCAATCATCAACCAGCCTATGTACACAGACTCTATCCTGGAACTCTCATTCCTGGGCATGTAATAAGCGCTCCCATAAGTGTCCCTGCAATAAAGACAGATTGTTTGTTGCCTTCAGCAACCTAAAGAGTTCCTTCAATTTTTTTAGTGATCTACCTAGACTTGGCCAACCTTTGCTTTGACACAAGAAAGAATTTCAGGGCAAGTAAGTGTGAAGCAGAATTGAGGATTATCAAAAGACAAGTGAGGAAGAGGGTGGGGGAAATGGCTAAGTTGGTAAAGTCCTTAGAGTTCAGATCCACGGCACCCACATAGAAACCTAGGCGTGGTGGTGTGCCTGTAATCCCAGTGTTGAGGATAGGGAGGCAGGAGCATCCCTGAAACTTGCTATCTAGCCTGTCTAGCGGAATCAGCAAGTTCCGACTCCAGTGAGAGACCCTGACTGAAATAAGATGGGGAATGACTGGAGAGGGAGTGACTCCTTGCCTCTATATGTTCCCCACCACTCACACACATACACACATGCAAAAAAATAAAGGCTTTTTAAAAATTAGATTTTAAGCATAAGAGTTAAGGGAAAGAAGATGCTGGGAAGAAAATAAGATGTAGTAAAAATTATTTAAATCCTGACCCGGGTTTCTACTCTGACTTGGGTGTTGAGTTACCGGATGAAAGACACACCCACAGCCTTTGTAATTACAACAAGCCTTAAGTAGCACAAGGGTTGGGCAGGTGCCTACCTTCCATCTATCGATAACCCTGAGCTATTACTTGTTGTTTTATCTGGGCTGCTCTTAGCTTCAATTGGGCAGCCCCTGGGGCCACAATCGCCTCTCTCTTAACCCATGACCACTTCTCCTTTCTCCTCTCCTGCCTCTTCTTCCTTGTGGTCCTCTCTCACCCAAGCCCATAAAATCTCAACCCCATCTATGTCTCTTCTGCCCAGCTATTGGCTGTTGGCATCTTTATTTACTAATCACAATTAATTAGGGGCAGGATCACTTAGGTAGTATCTAGTTGGCCTCTGTCATCTCTGGGGCAACCAGTCCTAGGACCCCAAGTTAACTTTAGAATACAAGCAATGTCAGGCCAGCCCATTAATTTCTACTACAATAAGACAGGGCAGAGGCAATGGGTTTGCATTTCTTTAAGAGATCATTGCAGCTCATTGTCTTTAAAATAGCCATATATTCCATTTTGGTGGAGTTGGTAAGGAAGTGAGGTGAGATCACAGGTCTGAGGGACAGCCGACATGACTTCAGTTGAACAGGCAACTCTCTAGCACTAAGGGATGCAGGAAGGTATCTTCACTGCAAACAGTTTATAATAGTTTTGTTTGAGATGCACAGAGAATATCTTGGAAAAGAAATGAGGCCTTTCTCGTGACATAAAATGTCTATAGAGAAATGGGATAGTGTCCCCTTACTGGCATCGTTAAATGCCACCACTTAGCCTGCCAAAAAGCAAATGGTGCTGAGTGGATTCTTGATGCTCAGCTGGGGACAGACTTTTTTTTTTTAAAGATTTATTTATATGAATACACTGTAGCTGTCTTCAGACACACCAGAAGAGGTGTGTCTGAAGAGGGCACCAGAAGAGGGCATCAGATCTCATTACAGATGGTTGTGAGCCACCATGTGGTTGCTGGGATTTGAACTCAGGACCTCTGGAAGAGCAGTCAGTGCTCTTAATCGCTGAGCCATCTCTCCAGCCCCAGGGACAGACTTTAACCAGACTCAAGGCTGAGGGGCTCTTTTCCTTCCCATGTTCCCATGGTCCCCCATGTCTTTCTGTCCTGCCTCAATAAGCATTAAGGATTCCAGCAGGTTAATTGGCGCCATTGCTTTCTCTCTTTTATCCATGTAACAAGCCTGCTTTGTTTACCAGCTACTTGTGCTAATCATTTGTGAGTGTTAATAAGAATCTGAGGTTACTACTGTTGTGTCCAAGTTACCATAGATGTCTGAGCAGGATCAAGACTAGGACTGAACTGGGAGCCTGAGGTGATGAGAAAGGCAAGAATTTGAATGTGATAACCCTTGTAGGAAGCCAGGCTGAAGGTTCATGTCTCCAAGAATGTTGAGGGAACAGAAGACAGAGAGGAAATCTTTGTCCACCCGTTTAGATACATTTGAGAGGAAGTGGAACAAGACTTTCACAGCAGTGAAAGAGATGAGAGGGTATTAAGTGGCCTGGACTGATGGCCTGGATTTTGAAACAACAAGTTTTTGTTTGTTTGTTTCGGGTTAGGGTCTCACATAGCCCCAGCTGGTCTCAAACTTAGCTCAGGATAATCCTGGACCCCTGCTTCTCCTGCCTTCACCCCTGAGTGCTGGGGTGGCAGAAATCCAGCATTGCATTTGGCTTGATAATAGGAGGCTCTGAAAGGTTGGAGAGCAGGGGATGAAATGGTTCCTCAGTACTCAAGGTATCAGGGAAGAACCAAGAGGACATGCCTTGCTCTAAGTAACTCAAGAGCCTTGGATGTAGGTGGCCTGAGGAGTGGAGCCTAGGGAAGGAGAAGATCAAAACCACCCTTTGAGAGAGCCATAAGAATGCTGGCTGTATTCATCCAATGCCATTCCCAGCTCCCAGACAATAAACAAGGGACATTCAGAGGAAAGATAGCAATAATGAATTCTCTTGAGGACAGAACTCTGCAGAAGGCTCAGCGGAAGAACAGGAGCAATAGTTGGAGACTGAGTTAGAAGGGACAAGTGCCTAGATGAATGTGAGGAGAAGGCCAGAGAAATGTTTGAGCCTGCCGATGTGGAGGAAGTAAGGAGGAGGAGCGCATCTAACTGAGGTGCCGTGATTATAGGCTGGGGCGTGGGGGTGGTGTTGCCACTCATGTCCTTGAATGTGCTGGCGTCCTGAGTTCTATAATCCTCTATGTGGAACTGAAATCAGCCCTTGCCATTCTCCTGGAATCTAGATCCCAGGGAGAGTCTGTTAAGGACTCGGAGAGCCACAAACAGGCTCTGAATAGGGGCCTTGCCACAAAGAGGCCGCATGGCCTAAGCTGCCGTCTGCCTGGATTCACTGGTATGGAGACATAAAGGTGATAGGGGACCAGGGAGCCTCGTATTTGGAAGATATCTGGAGCTTCTGGCTTCTGGGAAAGAAATAAACCAAGAGCTACCCTGGTTCTTGCGACCCTTTCATAGAGTTGCATTAGATAGCGGGGGGGGGGGGGGGGGGGGTAACTGTTTCAACTGCTGGGTGAATGCACTATCGTCGTGAGACATAGAAGCACGCTACATGCGGAGTGCAGGGCAGAGACTCACCTAGGATGCTGGCGCTGAGGAGCTGGACAGGTGGCTCAGTGGGTAAAGGGAAAGAGCGGCCTCTGAGTTTGAAACCCCACACCCGTGTGAAAGCACATACCTGTAACCCATCTCCTGGAGCCTCAGAGGCAGGCAGATCCCAGTAGCCTTTTGGCCAGCCCAATAGGCAAGCTGTGGGTTCAGAGAGAGAGACATACATCATCTCAAAAACTAAGGTAGAGAGTGAGGGAGGACGGTGTTGATGTCAGCCTCTGGCAGCCACAGGTGCACTCACGTGGGAGCATGGGTGCATGCACACAGCCACAGGTGCACGCACATAAGAGCACACGTGCATGCACAGTCGGGAGTCTGAAGTCAAAAGACACAGAGGAATCCCCACTCTGCGGCTTTGTAGAGGTGGATCTTTGAGGACAAGTTACTCTGTCCTCCCTGTCTCTAAGGTCCTGCTTGTAATAGACCTCTCCTTACTAGAAAGCCTAAACTTCAAGGGATCCTGAACCTCTCTAGCAGCATCTGCTGCGTCCCTCTTGGAAGCTGTGTGGAGCTGTGGAAGTATAATGACGGACAATAAAGATAAGAGGAAACCAGCCAGTCCACAGACCAAAGCCAGCCAGCCCCTCAGATGTGCGTCAACACCTACTCTCAACTGCTTGAAGAGCTGGTATTAAGAGATTATACCAGTAATCACAGTGCTCATGGAGGCCAAGGAAGACTGATTTCAAGTTCAAGGCCAGCCTGGAGTACATAGGAAAAATAGAGGGGTGAGGAGTCACTCTTTGGTTTTGAAAGCTGCTTCTTATAAAAACGGTGACAATAACATCTGACAGTATAATGTGTTAGGGGCTAGGAACAGATGGTGAGTCACTCAGCAGGGGAGTCGGGGGCTGGAGTGGACCAGTTGGGTGATTGTTGATTGTTGGATGTGTTAGAAGGCAGCATGCATGCTCATATGCCTAGGCGAAAATAAAGCTGACAAGAAAGTCTCAGAGCCAGCCAACTAGATACCAGCCAGAAACAGTGCAGCTATGTACATGTTAGACATGATGTTTTCCTTTGACTTGTTCTGAGACCTTTGGCCCAGTTTTTCCGAAGCAGGCAGAAGGCCTCCCTAAGCGGAGGCGGGGCTTCCGGAGACTGAAGTCTTATAAAGCCCAACCCACAATCGCTGGGCATCTCTCTCAAGGGTTGTGGACTGCTGGCTTTCACAAGATACCTTAGAGATGCAGCGGCTTTTGGCTCCAGCAAGGCGGGTCCTGCAACTGAAGAGAGTAATGCAGGAACCTTCACTTACACCTGCTCCCCTGCTCTCAGCAGCCCAGCAGAGGTGAGTCGCCTGCTCAAGGGGTCTCCATAGATCACTCAGACAAGCACCGTGGGGACCAGGAAAAAGCAGGCAGCAGACCTGTTGGAGAACTCACTAGAACCTCAGTCAAAAGCTAGCTTGTGCTCAGTTATAAACAAGTTAGCCTCATTTCTAGAAAGTGCCTGTTAACTATTGAGCTGCAGTAAGTCCTTTAAGTTCCTCATGCTGTGGTGACCCCCCAACCATAAAATTATTTTTGTTTGTGCTTCATAACTAATTGTGCTGCTATTATGAATCATAATGTAAATATCTGATATGCAAGATGTATTTTTCTGGTTATAAATTGACCCAAAGAGGGCAGGACCCACAGGTTGAAAATCATTTCTCCAAGCCTAAGCCTCTGATGTACCTTGTTTAGGAGAAGCAGCATCCTGTCCTCTGCCTGTTGCAGGAGGCAGCGGACCTCACGATCCTGCAGCTGCAGTGCTAATCTAACTGCCTGCTCACTGTAGCAAGATCTAGTATGGAGTAAAGAGAAGAAGCTGCATTTCTCCGTGCTTCCGTTTTGTGAGATGAAATATAAAAATCGTGTGTGTGTTTTTCACTGTGTGTGTGGCGGGGGTGGGTGGGGGAGTAGATACATGCCCTTCTGAAAGAAAAACACACATGCCTTCTTTCTTTGTAAACACCCTTTAGCCTGGTCCAAGTGACTGTGGTTGCCCAGAGTTGATGGAACACATCTGGACTTCATGCTTCAGGCTCCCAGCTACCTGGGTGATATTTTTCTCTTTTGCTCTTCATCCACTGAGCTCAGAGTCCCGGGGCTTCCTTTCCACTGATACCCATGAATACTGAGGTTTTAGAGGAACTCTCTGCTATGGTGTCCTCCCTTTCCTGCTCTCCTGGGAGCCTGGGTATAGGTGTGGAGGGAAAGGGGGAAGTGTCCTTTAACCTCCTGATTTTCTTCATAACTCCACTGCCGCCTCTACTTTCCCACCCCTTGCAAAACCACTGAATTTTGTTTGAAGATTCCAGCTTAGACTCTAGCTTGCTTCTTCTTTTTTTGTGAGGAAGCTATGGACATGATTTACTTATTTCAGAGCTGGACAGGAGTGACCACTCCCCTGATTCCTCCCTTTTTTGAGACAAGTTCTCTTTATGTAGTCGTGGCTTATCTAGAATTCATGATATTTGACCAGGTTGGCCTTGAACTCATAAAGATCCACCAGCTTCTACCTCCAGAACACCGGGATAACCCCAGTAGTGGTATGTACCACCATCCCTGGCACAAACCTTCCCTATGCAACAGTAGGCTACTACCCGAGAGACAAGCCTCTCTCCTCATCAACACTCTGACTTCTTTGGTTCGTGCTCTGGAATTCTTACTCACATTTCCTGCCTGGTAACCTCATGGTTAACTTCAGTGCTTGCTGCATGAACTACTAATGTTCCTTATAGGTCACTTTTGCTCTGCAGCAGTGGTTCTCAACCTTCCTGATGCTGCGACCTTTCAATACAGTTCTTCATGGTGTGCTGACCTCCAACCATAAAATCACTTCACTGCCTCTTTATAACTATAATTTTTTTTTTACTGTTATGAGCCGTAATGCAAATATCTGATATACAACCCTCAAAGACATCAAGACCCACGGGTTGAGAACTGCTGCTGTAGGGGTCTGCATTGCTCTATAATGCAATCCATATCAGCTTTAAGTCCACCCCAGAACAACCATCTGCTTCCTTGCCCTGATAGGAAGTATCAGGGACTCAGTGTTTCTCACCTTAAATCTCCCTGCTCCCTGCACACTCTCCTTTGTGAAGGTTCCCTAGCCTGTTCATGTACCCCCACTGTGCATTCCACTTCCCCTTCACCCCCTCCAGTCCTTCATCAACAGAAAACTACTCATCTGTCAGTCAAGACTGATCTCAGAGATGGCTCATCAGGAAGAGGGGCTTGCTGCCAAACCTGAGGACTTAAGTTCAATCCCTAGAATGGACTTGGTAGAAGGAGTGAAATTTGGCTTCTGATTGCTGTGGCACATGTGCCGCTCAACCATATTTTAAAAAATGTAAACAAATAAAAAAAAGGCTCACCTCAAATTCAGCCTCTCCCATGGAGGCCCTCCTTATCCATCCATCCCAGAGAATCTCTGCTTCCTTTGACTGTATCTCTTTCATGGTGTTACCTCCTCCTGGCCCCACACTAGTCTTTGGGGTCAGGGTAAGCACGTGCTCATCTCTTTTCTCACACCCACTAAGGATGTTGAGAGCCTTGCCCTCTTTTCTGTGACACTCCTTCACACAACACCCTTCTCTGCATGGTGCCCAGCATGGAATTGTTAGTCATGAACCCCCAAGGAAGCAGGCAGGATGGTATGAAGTGAATGAGGACATGGTGCAGATTCTTAAGCTTCAACAGCAAGAACAACCTGCTTTAAATCAAATGCAGTGATCATTCACTAGAGGAAGCACAGATTAGGAAGGGCACTGTCAACCAAGTACCTAAGCAACAACCAAGCCTGAGTGCTTCTGGAAGCCTTTGTGCTGTAATTGTCTTTAAGGCTCTGAAAGTCACATCCAGAAACTCTCTACCAAGACAGTACAGGCCCTCTCACCTTCTTCCTGGATCTTGTCTTCCCGTATAGGGAGTCAGTCCAGAGGAGGCCGAAAATGAATCTGTAAGGAAAGCTGCCACGCTGGCAGCTCCAAACATGAGCTAACCATTAGCTCTTGGTCCTGGGAACTCTCCCCCATAAATATTTGAAAGTTCAAATTCCACTTATTTGGAAGGCACCAAATAAATAAGTTCCTGCCCTCTCTCATCAGAGGTTGATGAGCCCAAATCTCTCTGCTTCAGTATCTTGTGAGGATAGGATCCACTTTTGTCCCACTGGGGTCCTTAAAAGTAACTTACCTGGTGGGAGAATTGGGGGGCCTAGAGATACAAATCAGGAGAACTCAATATGAGCCATAGCCTCTGTGGTACAGAAAGAGCTTGGAAAGCCAGGTGTCTAAGGCAACAACTAGACAGAGTATTTCTAAAACAAGGGACGCCAGGGAGTTCCTGAGCCGTCACTCCACCAGTGTTTATTGTGAAGAAAGGTTCAGACACCTGCCCATGGGCACCTCTAGGAGAGGGACTTGCAGCTAGGAAGGGAAACTGTAGACTTTCACCAGAGAAGTTGGGAGTCTGAAGTGAAAGGAGGCGGAGAGACACTGGAAAAAATTCCTCTCTTCTCTCTTCTCTTTTCTACTGACCCCCGTTTTCTTCATTGAGAACACTACTTTCCATCTTCTGTGCTCCCACAGGCTGGCCCGCTCCATTGCACAAGGATCTAAAAATTACTTGCGACTTTGTGGGCATGAAGGGTGTTTGTCTTAGTCTATGGTGAGTCAGCCTGGCATGAGTGTCCGACTAATATCATGTGTCTCAAATCAGAAGAAAGCGGGCAGAATGGAAGATAGAGAAAAACTTCCTTCCAAAGTAGAAAAATAACCTGGGCATGCTAGTGCACATTTGCAATCCCAGCACTCAGGAGGCTGAGGCAGGAAGATCGTGAGTTCAGGGCCAGTTTGGGCTAACACAGTGAGCCTTTGTCCTGAAACAAGACAAAGATAGCAACACATGAGAAAAAGATTGGTTTGTTTTTATGCAGTAAGAAGAAGGGAGAGGGGAAGATAAGGAGAAGTCCACTGTAAAAAGGGATCAAGGTTTCTAAATGATTATAAGGACTTATAATTATTTCTTGTAGAAAGAAAGCATTCAGATAATAACAAAGGGTTGGAGCAGGTACCAGCTGACCTGAAGAAAGGACTTGCACCATTCTGAAGGGAGTGCTCTATTTTTAGTGGGCACACACAGTAACTGTTTATACTTATAGGGTATGGTATAACATTTAAATACACACATACATCATGCAATGACCAGATCAGGGCAATTGACTTATTTATCCTTGTAGACCTTTACCATCTCTGTGTTGGGGGCATTCAAAATCCCTATTTACTACTCTAAAATACTCAATTAGTTGTTGTCAATCACAGTGATCCTGCCGTGTCATGAGGCATTGAAAGTTACGTCTGGCTGTGGATGTGGTTCAGTGTGATTGCCTCAAGTGTCTTGAGTTGGTGTCCTATGTTCATCCCTAGCACGATGGAAACCAAACCAAACCAACCCTTATTTCTCCCCTGCACTTGTATCCCTACACACATCCGCTCTCCATCTTTTTCCTCACTCCTTTTCAAGGCTCTTACATCACTACTCTAGTGTCTAAAGCTTTGAGATCTTAGCTACCACCTGTGAGCAAGAACATGCAGTCTTTGTCTTTCTGTGCCCAACATATGTCTTATCCATGTTGCTACGATGACAGAATTTAATCTTCATGGCTAAATAGTGTTCTATCATGCACACATGTCACAGTTTGCCTACACACTCATCTGTCGCTGAACACAAAATATTCTCTATCACAGTTAGTGTAAATAATGCTGCAATAAGTGTGCAAGACATCTGATCAGTTTAGTTCCTTTGGGCATGCGCCCAGTATTGGGATTCATGAATCATATGGTAGTTCTGTTCTGGATTTTGCTGGTACTGCTGTACTGTTTCCATGTAGCTATATCAGTTCTTATCCCTGTTGTCTCCATATGAAAGGTTCTCCTTTTCTTAAAAAAAAATCATATGTGAATGGGAGTACATGTGTGCAGGTTCGTGTGCCACAGTACACATGTGGAGGTCAGAGGACAACTTGCAGGAGTGTTTCCTTCTACCATGTGTGTAACTGAGATTCAACAGGGGTCATCAAGTTAAAAGCACCTTTCCCCACTGAGCCTTCTATCTCTTGAGCCCTCAAAGCTTCCTTTCTCTGCAGCCTCCCTGCATTTGGTATTTGTGTACTTAGAAACCCAGCCTAACTGTGATGAAGCTGCACCTCTTATTTCTGCTCTCCATCTCCTCGCTGACGTGTGAGTTTAAGTGTTCTCACACATCCTCTCTTGAAAAAAAAAATGTTGATTCAGGCATTGGCCTATTTTAAAACAGAAATATTTGAACTTTTGTTGTCAAGTTGTTTCAGCCCTGATATATTCTGAGAGTTGTGTCTTTCAAGTGAACAGACTGGGAATATTTTCTCTCACTGGAGGCTGTCTCTTGATTCTCATATCATTCCCGTTGCTGTTCAGAAGCATTTTCAGTGTTAAATGTCATTCCTTTGGGGTTCTTAAAAAGTATTTGAAGGGCTAGTGAGATGGATCAGTGGGTAAAGGCACTTGCCACTAAGTCTGATGACCTGAGTTCAATTCTCAGCACTCATACTCTGGAAGGAGAGGACAGACACCCACAGTTACCCTTTGGTGTCTACATGCATGCTGTTGCGTTCACACCATACACATGTAAATACATATATAAACAAATAAATTAACAGAAGTAAATATAAAAGAAGGGAAGCTGACACGGAGGATCATGAATTCCAGGTTGACCTGAGCTCCACAGTGAATTCCAGTCCAGGCTACATAGCAAAATCATCTCAATCAAATCAAATCAAATCAAGATGAATCTCTGCCAAGATTAACATGTGCCTTGCAAGTTAATCTTCTAGTAGACTCATGATTATAAGTCCTGCATTTAGATTTCACCATTGTGCCTTGATTTTCGTAGAGTGAAAGACAGGGTCCAGTTTCTTCTGTATGTGGATACCTAGTTCTCAGCACCATCCCTTACATAGGTTCATTTCTTCAATGTATATTCTCTATACTTTTGCAAACACCAGGTGTTATCCTTAACCTCTCTCCACCCTATATATTGAGACAGAAGCTTTCACTGAACATGGAGCTTTCTGATTGGCTAGACTAGCTGGGTGGTGAGCCCCAATGCTGTTCCTGTACCCAACATACCAGGATTTAAGCTAAAGGCTTATCAGTTTGCTTTCTCATTTCAAATATTACTTCTGTTTCATTGTTCCTTTTGTTGTTTTATTTTCTACTCTGTTTATTTCTGTTCTGCTGTTTGTTCTTTCTTTCTTTCTTTCTTTCTTTCTTTCTTTCTTTCTTTCTTTCTTTCTTTCTTTCTTTCTCTCTCTCCAGGACCTTTGACTTGGTTCTTTTCTAGGTCCTTGAGTTGCATCATTAAGTTGTTTACTCATAATCTGTTGGATGTAGGCATGTTGCCGTAAGCTTCCTTCTAAGTGTTGTTTTTGCTATATCTCATAGGTTTTGTATGTAACTATGTCATTGACATTAAGATTGTTGTCCAGAAACAGTAGCTGTTAGGTGGGATATGCTGTCACCTTCTGTCCAATTTGCTTGGTCTATAGTGCAGATGAACTGTATTGTTTACTTGTTGACTTTTTGTCTCAATGATCTGTCTATTGATGAAAGTGATGGTGATGAAGTCCCCAGCTATTATTGTATTAGAATCTGTTTTTTTCCAGTATATCTGTAGTCTTTCTTTACATAGTTTATGTTCCGTCATTGAGTGTATATTTATAATTATTCCCTCTTGCTGAATTGATCCATTTAGCATTAGACAACAACTTTCTGCATCTCTTTCTACAGACTTTATTTATAGTGGTATGACTACTCCTGCTTGCTTTGGGGTTCTACTTCTGTGTCTTTTTCTGTCCCATCACTATTTGTTTATGTATGTCTTCAGTGGTGAAATGAGTTTATTGTAGAGAGTATATCACCAGGACTTGATTTTAGTGCATCCACCCAGTCTGTAGCTTTTAATTGAGAGACTGACTATGAGTGTCTTTCTATTACATGTTTTGCTGGTCATTTATATGACCTATGTTCCTTCCCTTTTTCTTTTGTTCACTGCTACGATTTGATGGTTTTCTATTCAGAGAGGTTTCTCTTTCTCCTCTTTCGTGCATCTGCTAGAGCACTACTAAGTTCTACATTTCCAAATGTCTTCATAATGTAGTCATCTTCTGTCACCCCACTGTAGACGTCCTATACACATTCTTGCAGATGTAATTTGTTGATGATGAATTCCTTGCTTTTTCTTATCTTGAAAAGACATTACTGGCTTGTCATCTCTGAAGATAGCTTTGCTGGGTATAATATTTTTGGTTGGCAATTCTTTTCTTTCACAGAGTAGACTATATCACCCTGTTCTCTACTGTCCTGTATGGTTTCTTCTGGGAACTCTGCCATTGTTCTACTGTCTTCAGTAGATAAAATTTCCTTATCTATAACTTGACATATTTATTTTGTTATTTTTTTGGAATTTCTACCTTGAACTTATTTATTTATTTATTTATTTATTTATTTATTTATTTATTGTGTGCATGTATATGTATATGGTGTATAATGTGTCTGTGCTACAGTGTGTGGGAGAAGTCAGAGAACAGTGTATAGGAGTTATTTTTCTTTCCACTCTGTAGATCTTAGGTATTCAATATAGGTCATTGGGTAGACAGCATGTACCCCTACTTGCTGAGCCACCTCATCAGGTCTGTCTTGTATTTTTGACAGGTTGTAGTGTATCAAGAGACTCTTTCTTGGTTGGATATATTAGAATTTGTTGAGCTTTTTGGAGAAAGATCTATATCTTTCCCAAGAATTTTAAAGATTTTTGACAGTTATGTTGTTGGCTGTGTTTTCTATGCTTTTCTCTTCTTCTGAAATACACATAATGTGAAACCTTAACTCAATTGCACCTTGACTTTCTCCATGCATCTTAATTTTTTGTTTTAAATTTTTTTACATTGGGTTATTTTGAAAAGCATGTTTTCTTTATGCCTAGTAGCTATATCTTTGCCTACTTGCTGTTATTTTTATGACATGTATTATGTTCTTTAGCTTCAAGAATTTCGATTATTTCTTTTAGGATCTCTTCTCTGCTCAATTTCTCATTCACATCATATGTTATTTCCTCATTTCGTTGAACTGTCAGCACTGCATTCCTTTAAAACTTCAAACACTTCTTTAAAATAATTATTTTGAATTCTTTTTCAGGCAATTCACTGATTTCCTTTCCTCTGGTATATATGTGTGTGTGTGTGCGTGTGTGTGTGTGTGTGTGTGTGTGTGTGTGTGTGTAGGGATGTCTGTTGCTAGAGTGTTTCTTTAGAGATGTCATGTTACTTTGTTTTTCATGTATTTAATGATCCTACATTGACATGTGTGCTTTTGGAGGGGGTCAGTTTCTTTCTTCCAGTTTAATAGACTAGATTGGGTTGGTGTTCTAGTTCTGTAGATTTTTCCAGCTCTCATCAATGTTGGTGATGTCTTAGTGGTATAGAGTATAGGAGTTGCAGGATTACACACGGATTTTCATGCATCTCTCTAAGGCAAGGCAAAATTGCTAGCATTCTGGGTACAGTGGTTTGAGGATGAAAGAAACTGTTTATCAGTTTCTATAGATAACATGGGACAGGGTCATCCCCATGGACCAAGGTAGGCATGGCATACCACATTCCTCAGTAGAAAGGATGCTATCGGGGGGATGGAGGGAAATGGGGAAAGGGTATAACATCAGAAATGTAAACAAATAAAACATCCAATAAAAAAAAGGATGCTATCTGTATCTGAAGTTTGTGTGGGAACTGAGATATAAGCAAGCATAAATGTGGTACTCACAAGAGATGGAAGGTCATAGATGACACTGTAGGCTCAAGAACAAGCTGTTCTTGGTTGGGTGACTTTCTGAGGTAAGCATATCAACTAATTCTTGAGGCTGCAGGACTACTACTTAGAGTCTCAGAGATGACTTCTGTGAACTAAGCTGCTTAGGGACAGAAGCCTTAGTGGGCAAGCTGTGCATGTATGACTGTTTATTATCTGCTTTTCTTATGTTTTTTTCCACATTCCAGTTTACTCCAGTACTCCATGCAAACATGATGGTGAAATAGCTATTGTTTTCCTTGTTACAGAGGAAAAAAAACCAGACTCTTCATCAGCCATCTTCCTGACATAGTAATTTATTTAGCTCATGATAAGCTATTCCTATTGTAACTTCTAGGGTCATCAATAAAAAAATCAGAGAAGGATTAGGAGTAAGGATATATATATATATATATATATATATATATATATATTCAGGAAAGAGGAAATAACAGATGAGAGAACATATAAGCAAGTAAAAAATAGATGATAGACTTCATCACAACTATATCAGTAATTACAATAAATATAAACAGACTAAATGCTCCAATTAAAACACCACTATTGTCAGAGTTTTTAAATTTTTTCAAAGACTCTATGAAATTTATAAATGATAAATGTTGCCAGATGTGATAGTCCACACATGCTGTCTCTGCGTTCTATTGCTGCAAAGAAACATCATGACAAACTCTTATAAAACAAAGTATTTAATTTGGACTAGATTACAGTTTCAGAGTTTTAGTCCATCATCACAGTAGAGATCATAGCAGGACATAGACAGAGATGGTGCTAGAGAAGTGGCTGAAAATTTTACATCTGGATCTGCAGGCATCAGGAAATGAGAAACACTGGGACAGGCTTGGGCTTTTGAGATACCAAAGTCCACCCCCAGTGACACTTTCTTCAACAAGATCACACCTATTTCAACAAGGCCACACCTCCTAATCCCTCTCAAACAGTGCCACTCCCTAATGGCCAAGTATTCAAATATATGAGTCTATGGAGCCATTCTTATTCAAGTCACACCTCTGCAATCCCAATACTCAGGAGTGAAGTCAGGAGAATTCAGAATTCAAAGCTACCCTGGGGTAAAATAAGAGATCCTGACTCACAAAATCAAAAATCCAAAACAACAATAAAAGGCACACAGGAATCTTAAAAAAAAAAAAAAGACACACAAGAAAACAAAATAAGACAAAACAAAAATGCTTAGAAGTTAAAATAATAAGCAGAGAAAAGATACAAAGGCTTTCCTTTTGCTAGGACAAGATACTATAACATAAGCAATTTAAGACAAGAAGGATTTATTTTAGTTCACAATTCTAGAGTTCTGTTTGCTGTAGTGGGGAAGTTGGTGACAGGAACTTGAGGCTGTCAGGAGTCAGAGGACAATGAGTAGTCATGCTCAGCTAGCTTCTTACTCTTCATACAACACAAGACCACACCCAAGGAAAAGTGCACCACTCCTCCGGGAATGAGCCTTCCGATCTCTATTAAATCTATGTAGATAAACCCTCCTAGGCATGCATGCCCAGAAGCTAACCTAATCTCAAAGACCCCACACAGATGTACCCAGAGGCTTGTCTCGCAGGTGACTCCAGATCCTACCAAACTGACCATCAACACTAATATTATACTTGAAAGTCTAGACAGACTGCCATACAAAGAATGCACCATATAATATGTGTATAGCTATGTTATCAGGAAAAGTACACTCTATGATGAGTAAATGGATAAAAAGGTCAATTCAACAGATATAACTGCTAAATTTTTCCTCACTTGATAACATACCTCCAAAACATACTAAAAACAAACAATAATTGCCACATTATTGGTTGTTTTTTTTTTTTCGGTTTTTGTTGTTGTTGTTTTGAGGTAACTGTCAAAAGATGATTAGTAGATTTACAACTGTTATTTTAACCACAGGTTTTTTACAATCCCTCCTGCTCCTCTGGCCAAAACAGATACATGGCCAAAAGATGTGGGCATCCTTGCCCTGGAGGTCTACTTTCCAGCCCAATATGTAGACCAAACTGACCTGGAGAAGTTCAACAATGTGGAAGCAGGGAAGTATACAGTGGGCTTGGGCCAGACTCGTATGGGCTTCTGTTCAGTCCAGGAGGACATCAACTCCCTGTGCCTGACAGTGGTGCAGAGGCTGATGGAACGCACAAAGCTGCCGTGGGATGCTGTGGGCCGCCTGGAAGTGGGCACCGAAACCATCATTGACAAGTCCAAGGCTGTCAAAACAGTGCTCATGGAACTCTTCCAGGATTCGGGCAACACTGACATTGAGGGCATAGATACCACCAACGCCTGCTATGGTGGCACTGCCTCCCTCTTCAATGCTGCCAACTGGATGGAGTCCAGCTACTGGGATGGTATGTGTTTCCAGGGCATGCCAGAAGTATGATTCTTAGGGTAGTGCCTGAAGACTATGGTCTGCTTCTCAGCTCTTTATACTGGGAAGGGAGAAGCAATTTATCCATACAGCTGCTACTATAACCCAACAGAAACAGTGACAGTAGCCATGGAGATAGGTACAGCTTTATGCAGCTACTTGAGTAGCATGCTCATGTAGCCATTCATTTATTCTGCACACGATCCTGGAGTGTGAGTTCTGTGCCTCATTGTAGATGAGAAGGTGAAATAGTCAATATCTTGCTGCTTTAGTTACTTGACCTGCAGCTGTGACAAAACCACTAGCAAGAGCAACTTAAGGAAGGAAGGGTTCATGTTGGCTCACAGTTTGAGGGTACACAGTTCATCATGGCTGCAGGAATTAGAGACAGCTGGTCACAGGGCATCCCCAGTCAGGAAGTAGTCTAGAACTCCAGCCTATGGGATGATGTTACACACTTTTACAGTACTTCTTCTACTTTAGTTAGTCTAAACAACAAACTCCCCCATGACATGCCCAGAGGTTCATTTCTATGGTGGTAATACATCTCATCAAGGTGACAATGAAGAATAAATACCACACTGACATAGTGAGTGTGGAGGTAAAACTCCAAACCAAATCCAAGATGTCTCTCTATGCTTAGTTCTCTTAATCACCTCCTGGGTCTCTGAGACAGAGATAATGGACGTAAGTTTCTGTGGTAAGGGGTAGACACTGGTCAAAATGGGCTGAGGGTGGACCATGAACTGATTATCTTCTTCTACAATACCTGCTGCTGAAATGGTGACTTTTGTTTAAAATACTAACATTGCTTTGTGTCTTTCTTACATCCTTCCCCAGGGCTGCTTTGGTGGGATATCTCCTGCTCAGATAGCAAGGCAAAGTCCAAGAGAAAAAGTGTGAGAGTTAGATACCAAATCTCATTCAGTAATGCAACTGTCTTAGCCAGTGTTCTGATGTGAAGAGGCACCGTGATCACGGCAACTCTTGTAAAGGAAAGCATTCAACTGGGGATGGCTTAGAGTTTCAGAGGTTTACTGCAGTATCATCATCATGTCAGGAAGCGTGGTAGCATGCAGGCGATTACAGTGCTGGAGAAAGAGCTGGATATTGGTCCAGCTGAAGTGTAGTTTGTAAAGATTTTTCTCCCAGGCTACATGAATATTTTCAGCCAGTTTTTAAAATTACACAGCTGTTTTAAAGATGAGACTCTTATAAATGAAGGAAAATGGCTTTTTGTTGGTTATCAGTATAGTAAACACTTCTCAGTTTGTCTTTTGATTTTGTCTCTAACAGAAGGTTTGGTTTTTACAGTTAAATTTAAAGCTATTTTCCTAAATGACATCTAAGTGCTGAAATTTTCACACTGAGAGTGAATAAGTAGATATCTAATAAGACAAAAATGTGTCATTTATTCTTCAATCACACACACGTACAAAACCCCAATCCTTTTTTTCTTGAGGCCGTTATAATTACTGAGAGGAGGTCCTTGAACATCAATGACTGTGGTTTGGAATCCTGGCACTCAAAGCTTTATCTTACATTTATTAGCTGTGTAATTTGGGACAGGTTTTGGGGCCTTGGTTCGTTCCTTCTGTGGGCTGAGAGGATCACTAGGAGTGTAGCTCAGTGGGAGAGTGCTTACCTAGCATGCTCAATTGACAGCCAAACACAAGGGAGAGGGGCTTACCCATATCTGCTATAGGGTCCTGTGGTTAGGATTTGGTCAGAACAGGTTTTGAATTTCAAAGTTCATATCCACTAGGTCAATGGTTCTCAACCTGGCTAATGCTGCAACACTTTAATATAGTTCCCCATGTTGTGGTGACCCCCCTAACCATAACGTTATTTCTGTTGCTACTTCATAAGTGTAATTTTGCTACTGTTATGAGTGTAATGTAAATAGCTGATGTGCAGGATATCTGATTTGCAACCCCCGGTTGTTTGATCCCCAAAGGGGTTGCAACCTACAGTTTAGAACCAGTACAGTAGGTGAATGCTCTAGATAAGTTTCTCTGGAGGCAGAGTCTTCAGCCATGAATGTTGGCGTAGCTACCTACCTCTCTGGCAGGTTTAAGGATTATTAGAGGATAATGAGTATTTATTTTGTGTTTAAATGTTAATTTCTTTCCTGATGCATTGTCCTTCTATTGTTTAGAAGATATTTGAAGATGTGAGTGCTGTAAGTTGGTTGGTACAAATCTAAATTATTTCCACAAGTGTCAGTTAACAAAGTTTTTAAGTGAATTTAGAAATGGAATTCAGGCCAGGCATGGCAGTACAAACCTGCTATCTCGTCACTTGCTGATGAAGGAGGATTTTGAGTTGGAAGCCAACCTGGGCTATGTAATGAGACCCTGTCTCAAAAACACTAAAAACAGGCCGGGAGAATGCCCCAGCAGTTAAGAGCACTTGTTCTTGCAGAGGATCTGGGTTCAGTTCCCAGTACCCACACGGTGGCTCTCAACCAGCCGTAACTCTAGTTCCAGAGGATTGAACCCCTTCTTATGATCTTTGTGGGAACCAGGCTCATACACGGTGCAGATACACGCATGCAGTCAAAACACACATATATATACAGGCTAAAATAAATAAATCTGAAAAGTAAAATTTAAACCCTAAGAACAGAAACAAAGAAAGTTTTGAATAATAAAGCAATCCTGGGGATCAGTAGTAGGGCTCAGTGGGTAAAGGTGCTTGCTGCCAAGCCCGATGACCTCAGCTCCATCCCCAGAAGCCATGTGGTAGAGACCTGACTCCCACAAGCTGTTCTCTGACTTCCACATGTGATACACTGTCTTGCGAGCATGCAAACATCCCTGCATTGAAAAAAAAACACATAAAAAATCAATGTAATTTATACAAATGATTCTGAGTGAGTGAGCATTCCATAGCTAGACTGTGGGAACTCCGAGCAGTGAATTTGTATTTCAAATACAAATGGATCGTGGGTTTCACTAGAGTTTATGTGTAATTTTTTTATTTTATATTTTATTTTTGGTCTGGTTCCATCTAGTTCCATTATGTAATTAAAACTGTGCTTGGCACACAGTAGGCCCTCACTCTACTCTGGATTTGGCAATGATGTCATGACTAATTAATTTCCTTGTCTGTCTTGGCAGGTCGCTATGCCCTGGTGGTCTGTGGTGACATTGCAGTCTATCCAAGTGGTAATGCCCGCCCCACAGGTGGTGCTGGGGCTGTGGCAATGCTGATCGGGCCCAAGGCCCCGCTAGTCCTGGAACAAGGTTCGTAATAAACATTCCCAAGAGGTTGTGTGCTGTGCAGTCGTGTCATAGATTCTGCTCTCAAACTGTGGTACACACTACTCAGGTCTGGGGATGGTGGTGCTTGCCTCTGAAGGTCTGGCCTGGGGAGTAGCGCTTAAGGGGAAGAGAGAAGCCAGAGTGGGTGGCTTCATCACGCACTGGGATAATGGTGCATGGAGTGGGTGTGGCAAATGCATGCAACAAACCTTAGGGAGTCAGGGTGGAGCTACCTGTGAAAGAAGAAACCCAGACATAAAGTGAGGTTTGGACAATTCTGCCTTCTAGTCTAGATTGTGAGATGCCCACAAAGATGTGGAAAGCGAAATATAAATCTCACTTCTGTAAAACCAATAATCTGGGGCCTGGTGGTGGGTGGTACTTGAGAGGCAGAGGCAGGTGGATCTCTGCGAGTTTGAGGCCAGACTCTACAGGGTGAGTTCCAAGGCAGCCGGGGCTGCTGCACAGAGAAACACTGCCTCTCTGTAACAAAAACGAAAAACAAAACAGCAACAATAATAATAGTAATAATATTAATACTACTACTCAAAATAAATAATACTTTCTGACTGCTTTGACTGTGGGAGTGTACTGAAAAGGCTTTGACAGGTACAGGTGATAGAGCAGAGGCAGGAATCCCCCTCTGTTCTGCTTGAGACAGCCTGTGTAAAGCAGCCTCTGGAGCCTTCTGTGTGCCTTTCCAGGGCTGAGGGGAACCCACATGGAGAATGCATACGACTTCTACAAACCAAACTTGGCCTCAGAGTATCCACTGGTGGATGGGAAGCTGTCTATCCAGTGTTACCTGCGGGCCTTGGATAGATGCTATGCAGCCTACCGCAAGAAGATCCAGAATCAGTGGAAGCAAGGTCTGGGGCTGGGGGCTGGAGGGGAGGGCAGAAAGTACGGCTCTGTTCCCATGGCCAGAAGTCTTCCTTTCCTTTTCCCTGTAGAGAATACTTCGTAATGCCTGAGGAATGAATGAGAGAATGTGTAATGGGATGAATGAGGGAGCCTTATGTGTGTGCTGGAGGTAGGACCTGTCTCTCTGGGAAGACGAACCCCTTGGCATCGTAACATCTGGGAGAGTGGACCTCAGTGGTGCATCGTCTTTTCTTGTCTAGCTGGAAACAACCAGCCTTTCACCCTCGATGATGTGCAATATATGATCTTCCACACACCCTTTTGCAAGATGGTCCAGAAATCCCTGGCTCGGCTGATGTTCAATGACTTCCTGTCATCCAGCAGTGACAAGCAGAACAACTTATACAAGGACCTAGAGGCCTTCAGGTGGGTCTTCTTTAAGAGGAAGGAGGCTTAGGTTTGTGGAGGGCGAGCAAGGAGAGGGCTCCCTCATACCTTGGATGTAGACTTCCCTTCTAGACACAGATGGCAACCCTCCAACACAACAGAAAGGAGGCTAAGCCAGTCTTTCAACAGAGGGATGGGATGGGATGGGGCTCTCTGTGTACTAGGCGAGGAAAGGAAAGTAAAAAGAAAGAATGAACATTAAGCAGGGTGTGTGATACAATTTTGAAGGGATACGATTTTGCTAGAGTCTTGCTCCGGTGGGTTCAAGGGTTCCAGGGACATAGATGTGGCATTGGCATAAAATGAAGGAAACGACCACCAGCTTGTTGTTAAGCAGATGGCCTGAATAGCTTGAGATTGTCTGTATCTATTTCATTTCAAGGTCATTAACCATACAAGTTCAGTTTTGTTTCCTCGAACATGTTCCAAGAAGGTAGTCAATACTTCCCTAAATGTTTTTTCCATAAGGTTCTTTCTCATACACTTTATTTTCCCCAGGCAGATATTTAATCTTATGGCCTCATAATTAAGCACATCTCTGTGACCATTGTGATTAGCACACTATACCTCAAACACCTAGCTGGTAGCCCTCACACCAAGTTTTACAAGTTTTTATCTGAATCTATTCTGCCAGTATCCATCTTTCTGTCCTGTACAACCATAGCTAAGATGAGGAGATTTAATTTGTTGTCACAAGAGTTGGTTGATTCTAGGCCGGCCTCTTCTATTCTCTGAGGTACTGGTACCTATACAGTTGAGTTCCTTGATTCTAAACTAATGTCTTCATGTTTATGTATATTCCTTAACATCCCTAATCTATTCTTGCAAGGGCTGCTTTCTGAGTCAGAGTGTACTATGTGCTTTTCTGAGAATAATTATGTGCTTCAAGAAACTGTATGATTTCTATTTTGTTCTTCTTAAAACTTTTTATGGGTTTTTAATTGCTTCAGGTATCATCTCAATTCTATCATATATTCTCAATAAATCCACCTTGGCATAATAAAGAGATTTCTATTTTGTCACTGCCATATCTGTTACAGACAATGTGAAAAACAAAGCTGCCAAGAGTATATACATAGTCCTGTGGCCAGTTCCAGGAAAAACAGCCATGGCTGCAGATTCTGTCACATGGGTCCTTGCTAGGCATACAGGGGCTTCTCCTTGGGGTGTTCACACAAGGAGAGTCATTGGCCAAGCACTTAGACGCAGTTCCCTGGAGCAGAGCCATGGTTTCCATCATGGTCTAGTTTTCAGTTTTCCAATGGCCTGTGAAATGTGGCTAGATGCCCCAACAAAAGTGTGTGTAAATGATTTCTCAGAATGACAGGACTGTCACTTTGAGCTCTTCAAACATCTGAGCATTATAATTTTAAAAAATGCACCCTAGAATTTTCTCTCCAGAAGCACTCTCCTGACACATCCCTAGTCTTCTTTTGACAACTCTCATGTGAACATCTTGCTCTGCCTCACAGGGGTCTAAAGCTGGAAGAAACCTACACCAACAAGGATGTAGACAAGGCTCTTTTGAAGGCCTCCTTGGACATGTTCAACAAGAAAACCAAGGCCTCCCTTTATCTCTCCACAAACAACGGGAACATGTACACCTCATCCCTCTATGGGTGCCTGGCCTCACTTCTCTCCCAGTGAGTACTGCCCCTGGCCTACCTGCTGTTCCCCATCCATGAGCTGACAGGCCTAGTTTGGCCTCTCTTCTCATTAAAGCTTTTGGTTTGTTGAGAGGTAGACCTTTACAATAAAGGACGAGAGAACTGATGGTTAGACATATTACAGCTTGTTTCAGAGATGGTTGGGAGACAGGTTTGCTAGCTCTGTTGAACTTCTCCAGTGTGAGTATATACGTTGGGAAAAGTGCAGGATCCACCCAGGCAGTGAGAAAACAGAACTTGTGGCCATATTTTATCTTGCCTATTTAACAGCTTTATATTTAATACAGTGTGGGGGACTTTAGGGACTAGCTTTAGATCCTATAATGGGGTTCAAACCTATTTACCCCTATTTGACACTATTTTGCAGCAGTCCACCTGATTTCTGAATTGCATAATCTTTCTTCCCTCTCTTCTGTGATGCCCTCTAAGCCTTGGGTGGGGGTATGTGATAAAGATGTAGTCTCATCTGTACAATAGTGACACAAATGCTATCTCTAATTGGATTTAAGGCCAGCTCTATAGAAGGGAACTGATGCCTGATATTGTAAACCCGCCCAACGACACCTGGCTGGGTGGGTCATAGGCCCTAGAGGAGAAACTACTATTACCTCACTAAATAGACACAGTATCAAGCTGCCTTCTAAACATCTGTCCTTATATACTCATAGGTTAGTACAGCTCACCCCTGATCAGACATGCTTCCCAACCCCTTCCCCCTCCCACCCATCCCCCACCCCTGTGGATAGTGATCAATACAGAGATTAATCACTGGTCAGACTACAGACAATAATTGACTATGGAATGTTTTCATGAAAATTGCCTTAAAATTTATAGTGCTCAGAAAATGCTCAACTGTTAACTATTATTTTTACTGATTTTTCCTGTTTTGTGTTGCTTATAAAGAAAGATTGCATATTATATAGAAAAGACACTGGATCAAATTACTGATGGGGGGTGCTCAGAAGTCTGAGTCATAGGTATGGGTGTCAGGCAAATGCCTGTAATCCCAGAACTACAGTGGCTGAGGTAGAGGGACTGCAGAATTCAAGGCCAGCCTGGGCTACATAGGTACAACACATGCACACGCATATGCTCACTCACACACATGCACACACGTGAAAGCTGAACCATTGTGGTTAACTTGGGAGCTCTGAGGGTGAGTCCACTGGTTTAACCCCCTGACCACACCGGAAAGCATCTCCCCTCACAATCCTCCTTCATGTTTTGGGCTGTATCTGCTCACCTTTGGGCAGAACTTCTGACTTCTGGTCTCGTATCTGAATTCCACCCATCTGAATTAGTCCCTCTTTGAGAGGAGTGCATGGGGCACACTTCTACTTGCTTAAGTTGGGGTGAGATTAGAGGAATACCTAGGAGCTTTATCAGAAATACAGAACGCAATGCTGATGTGGCTTTTCTCCCTCACCGACAGCCACTCTGCCCAAGAATTAGCTGGCTCCAGGATTGGAGCCTTCTCCTACGGCTCAGGCTTAGCAGCCAGTTTCTTTTCATTTCGAGTATCCAAGGATGCTTCTCCAGGTGAGTCTGCTTCTCCAGGTGAGTCTCCTCTCATAACAGGTGCTCCTGAACAAGGGCCATCTGGCAAAAGAAGTCACCTTCTGCTTCATCTTGCCTGAGGTAGCTGTCTTGACAGAGCTAAAGTGTGATTACTTGCAAAGAAAACTCCTGTATTGTGGGGCCAGGGTACAGTGGAACCAGGAGAAACCTGTCTAGAGCAGGGGTGGGATCCAGTCGTGTCCAACCCCAGAAATCTTGTTTCAAGAGCAGGAGTGAGGACCAGTCCCTTCCCTGTCCCTGATATCCCTGCGTGTCCCAGAGTACATAGTCCTGAGCCCCCACCTTTCCGCCACCAGAGGAGGTCACACAGTTGCAGCTGAGTTAAACTTCCCTTCTCCTTATAAGGTCATGTTTAGCAAGCAGCTAGAATTCCTCTTCATGTAAATAAGGCATTTCTAGCGCCTTAGCCCTGGCCAATGATGTACCCAAAAACCTCTACCCACTCCCTAAAGGTTTAAATAGCCTTCGTCTCCCCCAATTAAACAAGCTGTTCAATGAAGCCTGCCTCCTTTCTTAAAGCACGCACCCATCACCTGAGGTCCCCACTGCCTTCCTGCCTTCCACTTTCTCCTCTCAGGATCCACTGGCCATAGGGAAGGTGGAGGGGGGGGCAGAGCCCAAATGGTGCTGCATAAGTTCATACATGTGAACACCTCCTCAGCTGTAGCAAAGGTAGATACAAGGAAATCAGTTAGACAAGGCAAGAGGTAATAGTTTGGTTTAGCTACCCGAAGAGAAGCGGATGGATCTGAACTAACCAGTAAGTATCTGTTGACTGTTGTAACGACTACTGTGATCAAGACCAGGCATCTAAGTACCATGTGGGGTCAGCCTCCAGACCCTGACTGCTTATTGACACCCGTGATAACAACTGCAGGAAGGTTTAACAATCTTGCTGTTGCTTCCCAGGTTCCCCTCTGGAGAATCTGGTGTCGAGTGTGTCAGATCTGCCCAAACGTCTAGACTCCCGGAGACGCATGACCCCTGAGGAATTCACAGAAATAATGAACCAGAGAGAGCAATTTTACCACAAGGGTAAGAAAGGGGGCAGGAAGAGAGAAGAAAGTAATTTACCCTGGATTCCATGTCTGTACCTTGGAGCCGGGGGTTCATCAGACATCCAGAATGTAATGGGCCAAGGTCACAGTTTTTATGAGATATGATTGAGAGAAATGCTTATGAAACAAGAGCTTGACCAACTGAGCCATCTCCACAGTCCGCCACACAGTACAAGTTCTAACAGCCAGACAGACCTCGAGTACCAGACCCAAGATGGCAACTTCTCTGGTCCTTCTATACAGTAAATTACAGGTGGTTTACAGTCCCAGGCAGTACAGCTGGAGTGCTTTACTTGAGTCTGTAGGCATTCTTATTACTGTGTTCTTCCATGCACACCCATGTCATTCTTTGTAAGTACTTCTTTTTCTTTGTCCCACAGTGAACTTCTCTCCACCTGGTGACACAAGAAACCTCTTCCCAGGTACTTGGTACCTTGAACGAGTGGATGAGATGCATCGCAGGAAGTATGCCCGGTGTCCCGTCTAATGGAGGTGAGTGATCTATAGGGTTGGGTTAGGGACCAAAGGCCTGGGGTCTTCCTCTGAGTAGCAGATGCAGTTCTGAGTCTGTAATCATGTCAGATGAGGTCATAGCTCAGAAAATGCTCATGGGGAGGAGTTACAAACCATGAGCTCCAGAGCAGGAGTGAGAGGGAGTCTCTGTCTCAGAGATCTGGACTGTGAAATTCAGATTTCTTTGCATATGTAAGTCTCCTAGAAGCTTGAGGGAAGCTAAATCTGAAGCCACAGAGAAAGCAGACAGCAGCAGAAACTGTGGCATATTGTTCCAAAACAATGAGCTTGGTGACAAAGACCAATAACTGCAGTGCTGTGCACTTGGGAGCTGGGTGGTGATTCCTAAGGGTGCTGGGTAGTTTGGGTGCCTTGGCTGGAGGGAGCTTTAGGGTGGGCAGTGGCCATGTGACAATAAACAGGTCACAAAATTCCTCTTGGGGAGAGGCAGTGAAGCTTGGGAAATTAGGATGAGGGTAGGGAGAGAAGAAGAGGACTTGTTGGGAGGAGACACGGAAGGATTCCTTATGGCATTTCTTTAAGGAAAGTCAAGGGTTCAGAAGTGCAAGCTTGTAATTCATAAGTGTGGATGTCTGTTGTGGCACATCTGTCCAATAGATAAACACAATGGAGGTGCAGGAAGCAATTTCTTTCCCAGTCCCCAAATCTCAGTAGAGTCCCCGTGCTATTTTAGTAAATGAGTGGGGAAGGACAAAAAGGTATAGCTGAGGCAGGAGGAAGATGAAGAGAAGGAAAGATGTCCACAAACAAAGGAGAGGCACAGGCAGAGTACAGGACAGGGCACTAATCACTGTCCCTGACCAATGGGACAGCCTTAGCTACCTGGTCCTCTTAGTGAGGCTGCTCAAGTGCTGGAGCCCAGATGTTAGGGAAGAGGCAAAGCAATGAGAGCTGACCGGCTAAAGATGCGGGATGACGGTGAGAAGGTCCGGGCCAGTGTGCTCCGAGGAGACTTGCTTGAAATACGGTTCTTAGGGGTTAGGGCCAAAGAAGGAGCCTTTAAATCCATCGAGCTAGGTGAGTCAGAGGATGCAGAGAGATAATAGGTTGGGTGACAGCTTGCAACCGTAGTCACAATATTTAGAAAGCTGGGACAGGAGAATCACATTTGAGGCCAGCCTAGGTTACATAGTGAGTTCTAGAACAGCCAGGAGTACAGAAGGAGACCTTGTCTTAACAAAAACAAACAAACAAACCAAACCAACCAAACAAAAAGCAGACAAGAGAGAAAATAGATTTCTGAAAGATGATTTCCAGCCCTTTCTTTCCTAAGAGCTGGATAGCGTCATGCCACAAAGAGGAAACAGTGCTCCTGAGCTGTTCTCACTGAAACAAGAGCATCAAGGCTGAAGGTGACATGGAGTGTTTAGGTTGATGATATAGGAGTCCATAGAGCCACTGTTCCAGCCAGCCCTCCCGGCTCTCTCATCACCAGTAGAGCATGTCACAGGATCCCGCCGCCCCGGCTCCTAGTCTTGGCTCCTGTAACTGGATAATAGGCTCCCCAGGCCTGGAGACGTGGAGCTGGGAAGGCAGTGAGGGTACCCAGATCTCATAGAAAGTTGGGGGGGGCGGGGCGGGCAGGGGAAGGCTTAGACCTGAGAGCCCAGGGCAAGAGATGATTGAATTTGTTTCTCCTCTCTACAGATCCATGCAACAATACCCTGGGGAAAGAATGTGAGCAGAGCTGTTACCCAAACAGCATCTGCTTAAAATTCCGCCCACGGCAGTAAATAGTGAATAGACACAGCAGCCCCATAGGATCTGCTCTGCGGTGAAGGGCCTCCCTCCGGTGAAGGGCTTCCCTCCGTGAATCCAGGTCGGCTCTTAGCAATTAGCATCACAGGCTGCTGTGGACCAGAGCTCCCCTGTGAAGAGGGAGATGAAAGAAACCGGAGCGGCCGACCTGCAAGGATGTGCTCTTTCCCCAAAGCCTGGGGGAGTGGCGGACCTACCGGGTTACCGCTCTTTCTCCACAGCCTGGCAGAGCAGCCATTTGTTACAGCTTATTATCAGACTCTGGGCTATTATAGTTTATGCTTGTTTCATAAAGTTTCCTGAGAATTTCTAAATTTTGTATCTTGTTCTAAAACAACATATGGCAATTAAAACGAGAGAAGAAATGACTTGTATTTTCTAGAAAGCAAGACCTGCTCAGAGGTCTGGGCACTCACCTCACCAGCCAGTCCCTTCCCTTCAAGTTAATTCTCCACAGTTCTAGTCAGTTCTGCCAAGGACTGTGGCAGATACAAGGCAAATAAAGACAGTGGCACAGGGCACTCCACTGCTTACTTCTCGTCCTACAGACACCATATCCAAGAGGGGCCAGTAGGTGCTCAGTAGGTCAACCTCCCTCCCACCCCCCTGGGCGTAGGTGGCCAGTATTCTCTAGACTAAATGTAAAGCAAAATTCATAAGGCTGGCCAGGCATAATCATGCACAACTCAGATCTCAGCACTTGGGAAACTGAGGCGGGACCAAGTTCAAGGCCAGCCTGGGTTATGCTAGGAGACCTTACCAAGACAGAAGGTGTTGGTGGTGCATGCCTTCAGTCCCAGCTGGTGGGAAGTGGAGGCCAGCCTGGTCTACAGAACGAGTTCTAGGACAACCAAGGCTAAAACGAGAAGCTGTCTTGAAAAACAACAACAAACATCAGCAACAAACCCAAAAGGATGAGGCAGAAGTAGAATACTCTCTCCTTCAGGAAAAGAGAATATAGCTTCTCCAGGGGCCTCATAAAACAGCAATGGGTTAGGAATGTGAGTGTCGAGCACATGAAAAAGGAGGGGTAGGAAGGACAAGGGGTTCTCATCCTTCATTATCTTTTAGAAAAAGCTCTGGAGAGAGGTTCTGTTGAGCCTTCAGGGAAGCCAGCTGTCTGGGGAGCCCCAGAGACACACATGAAACGAGGTGACGGCCATGTCACACCAGCACCAGTAAACCCCCGGCAAGGCCCAGCTTGAGCAGCTAATCCAGCACCAGCCCCTTCTCAGCACGCACATGAGGCTCTTGATCTTTCCAGAATCCCTTGCAGGACCATGTTCCCTTTGTAGGTCACTGTAGTTATGTTTGTCTGCATGGAAGAGAAGCCAGTGTTCCCCCAGTTCAAGACAGGGACATAGAACCCATGAAGAGCTCTCTGTAGGGTCTTGTCAGGACCTCTCTTCCTTGTGTTCCATTGTTGGGCCCTGGCCTTCCTCTACCAGGATTCATATGGATTCAACTAGGGATTATCTCAAAATAACACTGTGGGGCTGGGAGGATGGCTCAGTGAGTTAAGACACTGATCTTGCTACTAATCTTGACAACCTGAGTTCCGTCCCTGGAACCCACATGGTAAGTCAGAACCAGTTCCTGCAAGTGTCCTCATGTTACCAAGCTTGAAGTCACAGTATATACTATAAGAAATCAAGTTCAGCCGCCTGTTCCCAAGAAGCTACCTGTGCACTTTGGCATGAATGTGTTCTATCCCTCAATAAAATGTATTTTTAAATTGTGTCGAGGTGCTGGCCAAATGAATGATTGCTGTCACCACAGAGCAGCTGAAGGACCAACCTCAGCTTACAAGTAGAACACACTGGCCATCACTATCCAACCACTCCCCACCCCATACACACACACACACACACACACACACACACACACACACACACACACACACATCTCTTGTTCTTTTCCTCATCAGCCTTTATAAGGCCTGAGAAGGTCTTCCTTTGGCCACTCTGGGATACTCTTCATTCAAACTGACTGTCCAGGAGTTAGTACTTAAGGCCAGTTCTATAATGCCATTCCAACATTGCCCTGACTCACAGTCTATATACTTGAGAGTCAAACTCCACTCTGAAAGTTACAGGGAATGGATGCCACAAGGTAGAATATCACAAATGGTACTGATTGGGGGCAAACACCTTTCTTCACTTCACAAAGTCTACCTAAAGTGATTCCCCAGCATCCTCTGCTCAAATTACTTCTTTCCTAGACCCAGGAGAATCTTTATACCATGTTTAGCCACACCTACAAGACTGAAGTACTGGATCCGGCATGGCTCCGTAAGGGGAGGTGTGACACAGTTCCTGACCCTGGAGCATTGCCAGGCCATTCATCCCATGACCCCGACGTGTGCTGGTGGTTGCTGCTGTCCCGAAGCTGATCTGCTGTCTTTACCACTCTACTTTCAATCTTTCTTTCTGGGGAATACTTCCCCCGTTATTCAGAGGTAGTCACATCATAGTAAATGAAGCAGATGGGATTCTCAGGAATGAGGAACGGGGACGGTCAGGAGGCTGTGGAGGACGAGGAGCAGGCCCTCCACTTGGCCTTTAGGGCCATGGGAAAGGACATAGACACCATAACCACAATGGCCATAAAAGCCTACGTGGTCCTTTGTAAAAGTAGTTCATTGCCAGACTTGGCCTTGAATTTGGAATCATGAGGAAGCACATGTACCCTCCCATCTAATGACTGCTGCCTTGCTTAGCCAGGATGAACCTGGAGACACCAAGGATAGAGAGTTAGGGAGATCTCAGGAAAGGGTATGGATAGAAAAAGTAGGAATTTATATATAATTTAGGAATACATAGTATTAGAAGGAGAGTGCACAGGCTACGGAATTGCCAGGATAAGGAATGAAGACTAGAGAATGAAAAGATGCTGCAGAAACATATAAAAAGTTAGAACTCTAGCTGATTGAAGAATTGGAGATAACAGTGCCTGGGAAGATATTAGACAGAGCTGTTTTACCTACATAAATTCAAAACTTTGTAAGGAATCATTTTAATTTTAGTAGTCTGTTATCTTTCTGTTTTTATATGAGAATTGTTACTAAAGACTGCTGTCTTCTGTACCAGAAAACTGGAAGAGCTCTGCCTAGCTTCCTGTGAAGAACAGGCTGTGTAAACCTATAAGGAAGTGTGCTTTTGCCTTGTGCTTGGTTCTGCTCTAAGGAAACGGGGGCTGGGACTGATGATCTGGGACTCACAGAGTTTATGTAAATCTAAGAATTCTTGATAATTATTAATAATGACCAAAGCCTTGATGAAATAGCTTTAGTAAATAAAAGTGTGTTGAGGCTCTCTGGCTATTAAACTTAAGAACAATTAAGGTGAAGAATAAAGAATACTGAGAATCATCAGGGAATAGAGAAGAGTACCTGAGGCAGCAGCTTGCATCCACTACTGACTCCGAGTCATTACTGAATCAGTGCCATTCCCATTCCCGCCTTTCTCAGGACCCTCCTCACGCTGAGGCAGGACCTCCGTGGGTGCAGGAGATGTCTACTTTAAATTCTTCGAAAGCAAGTTACTACTCAACCATAAAACTAACTCTAGATCAAGAGCAGCTGACTGGAAAGCGTTCCTTAGAAGTGATACCTTAGGTTTGACATCTTCCAATGAGGGGAGGGTGGTGGTCAGTTCTGCTGTTTCAGTTTGTGGGAGGTGATATGATTGGCCAAGGGCCACTACTGCAAAGAAATGCCCCCATACTCTCCCAGACAACCCTCATCTATGAGAGTATTTCCAAGTCAGGCTAGTGTAGCTTTTGGAATTGTCCCAAGCACTTTAGCATGCACTGTGCTTTGTGTGGAAATGAAAGTTAGTTTTTACCTGAACATTTGACATCACAAATCACACATTCCTGCCAGTTTCCAGCTATGGGTGTGACCTCAGCAGAGGTCACATGAGCATAGCTACTTCTTTCCCATATGAAACTGGGAGGTCTCTTATCAGGATCCCCAACAAGCAGATGCTGTACCTCACCGGATTGTGCAGAGGGCTGCCTGCCTGGTCTGAGAAGCCAATGTGCTCACCCATTGCCTTCGTATTTACAGAGGTCTCACTGCTGTACTACTGTTATGTAACCTTGCCCCACAGGCTATCTTGATTGGTTCATAAAGATGTCTACAGCCAATAGCTGGGCAGAAAAGAGATAGGTAGGGTCTTGGGTCCCCAGGCTTGGATCCAGAAAGGTGGAGAGCAGGAAGACACCATGGTCAAGAAAGCATGGTCATGAGGGCTGGCCAATTGGAGTTAAGAGCAGTCCAGATGAAACACAGTAATAACTCGGAGTCATCAATAGGAAAGTAGATTCTAATAATATTGAGGCTAGCTATCTGCCCGGCTGTAGTGCTGATACAGGTTTATTGTAAATAATAAAAGTTATGTGTCTTTTATCTGGGAACTGTATGCTCAAAGGTGGGGTAGAAGCCCACAATTGAGAGTAAATATTTTCAACACCATTCCCTCTTTCAGAAGAACCAGCAGAGCTCAAGGTTATACCACTGTGTTCCAGGTCAAACCCTCTGCTCTGGTCTAGGCCCATTGCTTTCAAAGTCTGCTACAGCAAGGCCAGGATCAGCTGTACTGAGATGGAAGCAGGCCATGCTGGAGTTCCATGCTTGCAGGAAGCCGAGGCTGTGGCTTAGCACAGCAGGTAGGCTGGGAGTGAAATCATCCCCACTGCTGGGGCTAGAAGCTCTCAACAGACAGTTTGAAAGGAGTTCATTCTGCCACCTTCCATGAAAGTCATGTAAAACACTGTCCAACTCACACTAAACTTGCAGCATGCAGCTGCCAAGTCAACATCGTTCTTCACCTTGCTAAGTCTGTCCAAAGTGACTTCTTAGGGACATCGACATCGTCTCCTCAAATTACTTCCTCTCTAGACCCAGAATCTCTACATCGCTGCAGCATATGACCTGTGTGTTTAGCCATGTCCATAAGACTTCTGGTAGAGAAAGGCCCACTTTGAATTTTCTGAAAGCAAAGCAGCAGCTGGGGTGTGGCCTACACTGTGCCGGGTTTTACTCTTAAATGTACACTCCTAACATGAAAGAGTTCTGAAATACTAGCTACGCTTCTGTGAAAACTCCTTTAAATAACCTTAGAATGGAAAGGAGGGGCTATCTGCAGGAACCCCACAAGTTGAGGTATTCTGCAAACCCCAACCTTCCTCTACATACCCTGCCGGTTAGCTGCCAAAACCTCGAGCGGCAGCCCGTCGGCGCCCTCTGCTGGCTTTTCTGGATAATAACCACACAGACACCATGTGGAGTTAGATTCTTTACTACATACTAGTTCAGGCAGACGCCGCAGGTATGTGGATCTCCTCTCCTTATAGGTCACAGTGAGCAGGTTTCTTCAGAAGAGCCTGAGGCGCTGGGCCCGCTGAGCCCAGGGTCAGAAGCAGAACTGAAAAGCCTCAGATACATGCTGCTTCCATGCTTCCAGGCTGGGAAGCAGAGAGGAGAGGCCCATGACGTGCCATGTCTCTCCATCAGACACCTTGGAGGTTTGGTAGGACAGCAGCTGTACTCCTGCCTCTGCCAGAAGGCCTGGGAAGAAAGGAAAGCCCTGGTGAGCATGGCGGTTGAGTGAAGGGGTGAGAGGGCAGGGTCCAGAGCATGGAGAAATCAGGGTTCCATGGCCGAAGCTGCATGGGAGAGGGAGGAAGGGAGGGGGGTGAAGCTGAAACGGCAGGACAGGTGACTTTCCTCTGCTATAGATTCTTCTCAGCACTGCCTGAGCATCAGGTGAGGTGGAGGGAGGAAAACAAGGAACCTCCCTCTGGGCATCTGGCAAAGATGGTGAGATAAGACAACTCCCCCACCTCCCAAAGTCTGGGACACACCCTCTGCCCAGACCCAGACCCCTCAGCAGCTCAGGTCCCAGGAGACTGGGGCTACACCACAGAAGAGGTGCTCTGACACACTTTGCTGTGGCTAAGCTGGTCACTAGGACCTATAGACCGTTCATTTAGGAAGCTCTCAGGATATAGAGTGTGCAGGAACATTGCAAACTTATACCATGGCTGGGGATAACGGGCAGTCTGCCCACCTTTGCCCCTACGTCTGTGATCCGCAGATAAGCCATTTTCCCTGCCTGGGCCTAATGTTGTAGAAACAGTTCTGTAAGACCCTCTTCTGTAAGGAACATATAGACATGCCCGAGGCAGAAAAAGGCCCAAAGGAAGCATCTCTCCAGGACCCAATTCCAGGGAAGACACCCCCCACCATCTCCACCTCAGAAGCCTGGCCAGCCGCCCCCACAAAAGCCTTCTCACCGATCATAGTGGGCAGCATTACAGGGTTGGAGGTCTGAGCCCGGAACATGAGCAGGGGCTGGCCCCTGCGTAGTGGCACCTCTGGCCTGAAGACAGCTCCGTTGAGCCCCTGCAACATTGGTGTGGTGCCCTGGACCAAGCCCACAGCTTGGTAGGGAGCATCTGCCAGGGCCACAGTCAGGAGGCATTCTCCGCTGCCCTGCTCCCCTGGGACCCCAGGACTGTGGGAGGTGGTGACCTGCAGAGAGAAGACAGAGACACAGCTGAACTCTCCCCTCAGCCCAATTACCAGCATGTATATATATGTGTGTGTGTGTATGTGTGTGTGTGTGTGTGTGTGTGTGTGTGAGAGAGAGAGAGAGAGAGAGAGAGAGAGAGAGATCTAGTCTAGTCCACTAGTTCAGTGATTTGGGGTCAGGGACAAATGGCATGAGCATTATGTCCCCAGACATTAGCTTCTTGGGACAGTCAATATGCCCTATAAAGGGAGGATCCCCCATTCAGAGCATTTTTGCACTATACATACAGTGTTTTTGTGAGTATGAACTCACTCTGACATGCTTAGACATATGCTCTTTCCCTTTACAGATGAAGGAGTTAAGGCTGGCTCTCATCAGTAGGCAGGGTGGATAGCAAGAAGCAAACCCGAATGAAACTGAACAGGCTTCTAAGATGCGTGGTGGGGCGAGGCACGAGGATACATGCTTTGGGGAGTTAGTAGCAGGAGGATCGGGAGTTCAAGGACAACTCGGGTTCTATGAGAATATCATTTTTTTTGTTTTGTTTTTCGAGACAGGGTTTCTGTGTGTAGTCCTGGCTGTCCTGGAACTCACTCTTTAGACCAGGCCAGCCTCGAACTCAGAAATCTGCCTGCCTCTGCCTCCCAAGTGCTAGGATTAAAGGCGTGCGCCACCACTGCCCGGCATGAGAATATCTTAAAAACAAATTAAAAAAAGAGAAGGGTGGCAGAGCAGGGCTCAGAGTAAAAAGGGGACGTACATTGAGGCCAGCCTCTTTCACCAGTAGCTTAGCGTTCACCAAGTTCACGTCTGCCTGCTTGGATGCTTCTCTCAGAAGGCCAACAATGACTGCAGGGCTCAGGCAGGTTCCAGCATTCTTCAGAGATGTTCCTGGGGACACAGAGAGCTGCCCTGAAGATCACTGTTCACTAGGTACCAAAGGAGGAGGCAGGGAGTCACAGGCACTTAACTCTCAGTCTCAAGGCCCTTGTTGTCCTGGGAACCCCAGCTGCACTGGGCACTGTGACTGTTTCCAAGTGCTGAATGCCAGCTGGGACAAACCTGGGTCCAAGCCCAGAAATCTGGAAAGCTTTGACCAATTGGAGAAACTTCCCTCTAAAATGCAGACCAACTCAACTGGCCACCGTGGCCTGCCTGTCTTAGCAGAAGATACTTGGAAAACTGTGTGATGCCACGAGTGGTGAGAAGATCCTTGGAAACACTCAGATAGGTGCCACTGGGGTAACTACAGCCCACAGCCCCCTGGCATGCTTCCTCGGGTACTCAGCCCAGTGGACATGGCACTCCCTGGCTCTGCCTGTCCCTGGTAATCTCAGTGTTTGGGGTTTACCTGTCCCGCCCAACTTTACAATTTTTTCCCCAAAAGTGTCAGGTGCCAAACAGGTGAAGGGGGAAGACAGCTATGTACAGAATGAAGGGACTGCCAACCCCATCTGCAGAAATGTGGACCCACTACCAAGAAAGCAGAGTTGCATGCAACTACAGGTCAGAATCAGACACAATTTGGCTGGATAGTTTAGATTCTCTCTACAGATTCCAAGGTCTTTTAACATGAAACTCTATGGTCTCTCTTGCATGGGAAACATGTGTATCCTAAAAACATTGCATAAATGTTATCTGTGACAATTAAATAAATTTTCCCAGGGAACTTGTATCCCACTTATACCATAGTGGGTGAGCTACACCCAGAGCAGGACCCAAGTCCCCCGAATCTGCCACTAGATCTCCAATGAGCATTGGACACACCCATTCCCCCTTCCCTGTCTCTAGGCAGTCCCCTTACCTCATGCTGTGGACCTGACCAGACCTAGGCTCACCTTGTGTAACCACCTGGATGGTCCCTTTAGGGGAGCCAGCCCAGGCATGCATCAGCGTGCCCAATGCTTCTGCCAGACCAATCCAAGGCTTGGTGTGTGGAGAGAAGGCACTGGTAAGGGCCTGAGCATTTACCTGAAGAAAGAGGAGGAATAAATGAGGACATACCTGCTCAAATGCACGACTGAATCAATGTTGTGTGGTCAAGAGTCAGCTTGAGTGAGCCACCATATCTGGCTCATTTTATTATCTATTTTGATTATTTTAAATGATTGTTCACATTTGTCACTGAACACTATGATCAGTTACCATGACTTATAAACACATTCAGGCAGTTCTGATTATCCTATATTATAGTTCAGACATCCACCAATGCCAAGTTATGTTGAGGCATGCTGGGAAATTGAGCATCCAGGGCCAAGTAGAACAGCCCTGGACATCCCAAATATAGAGTCTGAAGGCACACCCCTCACCCCCCACCCCTCCCTGGGACCTCTAACAACAGAGCTTCCTTGTTCTGAGGTAAAATTCCTACTCCTTTTTGTGGTTGCAGATGCTCTGGCTCTCAGTCAGGGGTTAACAATTTTCTTTGAGGCTACTTAGAAAGAATCCATCCAAGATGGATTTTATTAGGAACCTGGGTTTTAAATCTGGGTATGGCGGCTCCTGCATGTGATCTTGAGCAGTAAGGAGGCCAAGGTAGGAGGTTCTCTCTGTGTTCCAGGCCAGCTGTAGATTCAGAGTGAAACCCTGTCTCTAATCACAAGCCAAATGCCCGCCCCACTGGCAAACAAACAAGACTCGGGTTTGATGGAAATACCAAATAAGTGGCTATGAGATGAGAAAACAAACCAAACCAAGCCATAATGCTTCTATTCTTGCTTTCAGTTATCACTAGACAAGCCGTTAGTGCTACTTTTAAAAAGCTGCAGAAGACAAAGGAAGGAAAAGCAGAGGACTAGGGGGTGGACTCAGACAGAGCAGATGTGCTTAGCTAAAACCCCAGCACATCTTACTTTTGTCCAGTGTGCAGAGCCCACAGGGCCCAGCCTGGGGGTGTGCTTGCTGACTGTAGGTCTATGAAATAAAAGGACGTGCAGTGGTTTGTCTTAAAAATAAATAGGAAGAAGATGTCAGGGTAGAGTCAGGTGCCTCTGGAAACCAGCCTGGTCCTAATGCTCATCTGTGCTATGGTCAGAGAACTGGAGAAGATGCAGGGATAATTAGGGAGAGATGTCCCCTCGTAATAAAAACATCTCTTTCCAAAGGCTATCAGCAGCTGGGGGTGGATTATTTGATTTGCTAACATTTATTGTGCTAAGAGATTTCATATTTTATGTAAGATGGTAACACTCTGTTTTTGTACTCCGTGAAGTTTTTGTGAAGAAGTTCCTGTCAGAAAGTCATGGGATCTCACCACCACCTCAGGGCAGGTGGCTACCTCGAAGGGTTCCCAGGGAGAGCGAAGAAGCCTGCCTTTGAAAGAGCTGAGAAGGTCAGGCTCTATCAGGTTGCCTGAAACGGAGGATGTTCATTAGCAGGGCACCAGCTGAGGCAGGAGAGGGGGTGTTTTGTCCAGGCTTCCATTCTCCAGTTGGACAACTCAGCCAGGAGCCTGATCAAGGTCACCTGCTCAAAAACTCACAGAGAGGCCAGAATAACAGTAAAATGTGCTCTGGTCTCAAGAAGCCAACACAGTGTGCAGAGGAGAGACAGGCCCATGTCGTACAGTCAACACAGGCTCTACAGGCTCTCCCACAAGTGGCCCCCAATCACCACAGACCAAATGGCATCCTGACTGTCTCAAGACAGAGAGCTGAGCTAAATGGAGGAAGGAGGGTTGAGTGAAACTGGACTATTTCCAGGCTGTGAGTCAGCTAGGAAGGCCATGGGTCCTCTCACACAGCCAGTCAGATCCACTGATTTTTGCAGAGTATTAAGTACTTGCTTGGTGGTCATTTACACAGGCTGCAGAGAAACTTAAATCAACCTTTCTGTCTTCAGCAAACTTAGAATCTAGCTTTAACAAGATAATAAACCCAATATATCACGTAAGATGTTGTCAGTGAGTATGACAGAGCACACCTTTAATCCCAGCACTCGGGAGGTAGAGGGATCTAAGTCTGAGGCCAGGGCTACATAGTGAGACCCTGCCTCAAAAAAACCAAAAAACAAAAAAACAAAACAAACAAACCAAAACCAATTAACCAAACAAACACAGTCATGGGTAGCAAAAAACTGAGGCAGGGCTGCGAAGGTTCAGAAAGTGTTGAAGGAGGTAGCAAGCCCCTAGGAAGGACTGGGGCCAGAATGTGGGGGCATTGGTATTCACCAGACTAAGCAAGGAGGCAACTAACAGGGAAGGTTCACAGAGAAAGTGGGGTGAGTTATGACCAAGGACATGATGCAAAGAATGCCTAGTACACACCCGCCTCCCCCCTCCCTCTCTCTCCTCCCTTTCCCTCTCCCTCCATTTCTCTCTCTCTCTCTCTCTCTCTCTCTCTCTCTCTCTCTCTCTCTCTCTCACACACACACACACACACACACACACAGCCTTGCTCTGTCACCCTAGCAACACCTCCTCATTCCCAAGGCATGTGGACAACAAAGGAGCCTTTTTTCTGGTGGCTGAGCCTGGGAAGGGTCACAATCTCTGCAGCAAGGCTACAATATAACAGCTCAGAACCAGACTCCCAGTTCCAAGGTCTTAGCTATCAAGACTACAGAAGGGCTGCTCCTGTCCCTCTATCCCAAGCACCAACACAAGTACAGGTTCCAACTCTTCAGTCCCCAGGACTGAGCCTGCCCACCCCTAGCTTCTGTGTCTATGTCTTTTCTCTCTTCCCAGACTCCAGGCCCCCATCTCATGTCAAGATACTTACGACTCCTGTCAGAGATTTCCCCTTCACCATGTCCACAAACTGGACTGCGATTTCCTCCCCACAGCGGCTCTGGGCCTCCTTGGTGCTGGCGCCCAGGTGGGGACAGCTGATGACATTTTCGTGGTCCACTAAGGCCCGGTCCCGTGGTGGTTCCTGCCCAGAGAAATATCTCTAAGTTGGTTATGAACCGGCTATACACCCTCTGCTGTTGTTGCCACTGCACTTTGAGAATCGCAACCATTCGGATCTCAGCAGACATTGCAAAGACACTGATGGCAGAAGATGCTACTGCATTATTAGGAAGATGGTCGTACACAGTGGAGCTTGTGACAGGGTTCAGAGAACCAGGAATACAAACCAAAACATTGTGCACCCTTGGCTGGGAATATCCCAGTGCTGTGGGGCTTCAGAGGGGGCCAGTGACTTGCCACAACCTCATAACTAGAACCCACATTTAAGCCAAGGTCCATGTTCTTTCCCCTGGGGCCACACCAAGGAACCTAGATGCTAAGATAACATTTCTGAGGAGAGGGGCCAACAGGATTGGTGGAAGTGCATGTTCAGGACTCTGTATGCTGAAGCTGAACCTTTTTGAGCTAGGAGAAAAGTATACTCTGGGGACTTTGGGAGAATACTGTCATCATTCCTGGGCTTCTGATCCTCCCTGGGAAGGGAAGAGGAAAAGAGGAATGCTAACAGGTACCAGGCAGGCCATCATCTCCTTGGCCATATGTCTGACTTAAGTCGAGTATCAGGAGTGACACACTCACTCTCTGTTTCCATGTCAGGAGTTCCTAGTCTAGTTCTCTGTCTGCCCCAAGTTATCAATACAGCAACAGCCTGACCAGGAACAGGTACTATTTAACAGTTTAACCAGGAATGGGTCCTATTTAGGACCCTAGTTTGCAGAAAACTACACAGTGGAAAAGCCTCTTCAAAACCAGTTGTGTTCTTGGCAGTACAGCTCTCTCCGTGTTGGAGACAGTGAGCTTCAAGATGGCGCACTTTCTTGCCCGAGGCCTCTCTGCTCCTCACCTTTCCCCTCTGACCCAACACAGAGGCTGCAAGCACTTACTTCTGTAAACACATCCAGTGCAGCCCCAGCACACTGACCAGACTGCAGGGCACGGAGCAGGGCACCTTCATCCACAATGCCTCCTCGAGCACAGTTCACCACTCGCACGCCTTTCTTGCACTGGGCAAAGGTGCTGTCATTCAGCAAGCCTGGAAGAGAGAGGAGATGTTGCCTGCTATGATGGCTCCTGACCCCTTCACTTAGCACAGGTCCTGCAAGTCACATCTTCCTAGAGGCCTCTTTCTGCTGGAGAGCTACCATGGTCTCTCTTCTGTCTTCCTAGATGCTCTAGATAACAGATGGATGTGGGTCAGATTCAAGACGTTTAGGAGATGATGGTGCTTTGAGTGGGTCCAAGAAGCAAATGCAGGGTCCCATGAAGCCTCTATCTTGGGGTTGCCAGTTGTAGTGAGTCTACTTAGATACCCAGGCTTATTCCAGTGAGCTTACCCCTCCTCCATCTGAGGCAAGGATTTGTGACAAAGTGTCACCATGCTCAGCAGGCCCCCGGCAGCTCCTTCCCTGCACTCGCTTGATGATGGTATCTTCAGAAAACCCACAGAGAGCCTACCTGTGGTGGAGGGCAGGAGTGGGGTATGGACAGTTATGAAATCACAGAGAGGCCAGATCTCCTCCAGCGGTAGCTGCTGAACACCAAAGGAGGCCGCGACTTCAGGAGAAATGATGGGGTCATAGCCTACAGTCTGGTCAGAAGTGAGAGAAGGAAGAGGCATCTTAATACCAATATCGGCATTAGCAATAACTGCACCATGAGTAACTTGGCACCGCGCTAGGCCTAACTAATGCCTAGTGTAATTCTCAGAACAATGTACAATAGGCTTGGGGCTACGCTGATGGCTCTAGGCCAGTGGAAGGAGGCTTGCAGAACCCGGAGGGAGCACAGCCAGAGCAAAGGGACGGCTGCCTGTCACCAAGCTCCAAACCCCCCAGCAGATGCAGGAGCAGCTCAGGTGTGCCTGGACCAAGAGGATCTCAGAAGCCCTGAGACAGGAATGCTGGTGAGGGAGGGCACTCTCATGGGGAACATGATATCCTAGGAAACAGAAGACAGGCTGGTAGATGCACCTGTAAGGCCCAGGACAGACTCGAGGACAGCATCTATGGGGTCAGAAGAGAAACTGAAATATGTCACTAGAAAGAAGGGTGAGAGACTAGGTAGGGCTGACGTCACCAGTGGGAAGAGCCCTATTTCTGAATTTGGTTCAGTGAGGTTTAAAATGCCCCTGGTTTTGAAATAATCTAGATTACACAATATGCAGAACTTAAAGTCTCAACTCACACTGAAGCTCCAGTGACCAACGGCAAATTTTTTAATGTGGCATGTCAGCCTCATGAAACTGGTTCAGTGTCATCACCTGTCAGAGACAAGAAACGGGAAGCGGGGCGGGGCAAAGTGCAGATGCTTGCAGCTGATTAAGGCAAGCTAGTAACAGCAATACTATGTAACGTTTACTGTGCTCATAGCTGACTAAGGCAAGCTAGTAACAGCAATACTATGTAACGTTTACTGTGTCCAGTGCTTTGTTGTTGCTTTAAAAAAAAAAAAAAAAAGCCTACGCTTGCCTTACAGTTGAAATCCTCCTGCCTCAGCCTTTGAAGTACTAGGATTACAGACCTGTGCTACCAGGCCTGGCTGTGAGGCTTTCATCTACCTCATACCTGACGTATTAGGTATTATTTCCCCATGTTAGTGGGGAGTAACCAAGGCAGTGGTCACTCTCTGGCATAGAGCAGAAGCTTCATACTCTGGCCTTGGGCTCAGCTCATCTACTGCCTAAGCTCCTCCATGGAGGGCAGAGAGGTGGGATAAGAGCAGGGGGAAGAGCGTGGGGGCAATCATGGGAGAGGACAGCATTGTCTAACAGGGACAATTGGTTCCTCCTGACTCAGCCAAGAGAAGGGATGGAGAATCCATGCTACACATACAGACACTCACTCACATGAATGCACACACACACACATGCGCACACGCACACTCTCCTCCCCATGAGAGAACGAAGTGGGATGAGATGAAACCCAGCAGCGGTGATAATCTCAAAGAAGAATCATTCAAGTCTCAGGAAGAGCCATGACCTCAGTTACATCATCCTCCCATAAGCAGCCAGGCGGATTCAGAAAGCAGGCATGTAGGTTTTACAATAACAAAGACCTAAGCACTTTTGCCTGATCTATTCAGGAGGCCTCCCTCCCAAGCTCAGCTTTTATCTGAGATTCTGACTATGGAGAAAGGGGCACAGGAACCCTAAATCACAAAGGCCCTGATGTCCTTGGGAAGGAAGGGTATAGTCAGTCCACTGATGCAGGTATGCCTGCTGCAACCAAGAGATGTGACTGGAGCTAGGAGTCCTTCCTCAGCTGCTGCCAGCTGTCTGTCAGGCTCCTCTAGATGGCTGAGGACCCTAACACAAAGAACTATGAGAGAGACGACCTCTGCCACTTACTGCTCTAGCAGCATTCACCAACATAAATATATTCCGAGAGAAAAGAAACTCCCCTTAACCCTTTAAGGATGTGTTTGTAGTGGACTCGAGTGTAAGTAAGAAAGAACAGGGAGGGAATGAGATCTCATCCTTGTGCAGTTGCTACCTCTGCAGAGAGGAGTGGTACCAACCCCTCTCTGCGCTTCTGTATAGAGAGATCATCTTGTGTATTGTATGGATGCTTCACCTAAAAGCCTATGGCCTATGGCTTAGGCAAGGTATAGAGCTGGGACATCGGGAGGAGAAAGAATTCTGCGAGAGAAGAAGGAAGCAAGGGTTGGAGTTGGGGTAGAAAAGTCCAACAGACACATGGATACATGGTACCTGAGCACAGGTAACCAGCTAATGGCAAATTGTAGGTTAAAATAAATGGATATCTTTAGTTATGATCTAGTCAGAGTTGAGCCTAGCTTTATGGCCAAGATATTTGTAAATATAATGAGTCTGAGTCTTAATTCTGGGGGCAGAACTGGGACATAACTTCAACACCTATAGTCCTCTACTATATGGTGTGTGAATCACTTAAAATTAGGGAGTACACACCCAGACTTACAATAATACAGACTTCTTTTTACACATAGAGCTTCTAGGGAAGAAAAACCACTAATAGTTATGAATAAGTTAACACTTTGGAGCCGCATTTTGCATTATTAGCCCTGTTCCTACATTGAGCCAAGGAGTTCCCTTCCCCCATCCCAGCCACCAGCGAAGGCTAGGGATAAAGGCACTGCCTCTTGTGGCCCTGTGAGGACCCTATAGCACAGAGCACGAAGGGCTTGTGGGTTTGGAGGTCCTATTTGGACATTATTATCATCCTCTGACGGAGCCTGCTCATTTCTATACCAAGAAGGAAATGCTCAGGGGGAGAGATAGATAGAATCCCTGGCCTCATCCCCACAATTCATTCTCTGTCTGCTGGAGCCAGCTCAGACCAGAACAAGGGCCCCGTTCATCTCTAATCCAGATGTACTTGTCTTCTCATATCCAGTGAGGGATAGAAAAGAACACCAGAGATCACAAAGCCATGTGTGACTGAGGAGCTCCCAGTGGCCTGTTCCACTCTAAGGGACCAAAGCAGAGCTCTGGGCTGACAGCCAGGCCCACTGTCCCTGCTGTGTCAGCAGGTACCTGGGGTGAGGGGAGGGGGCTGGGAAAGGAGGAGCCAGAGAGCACCTTCCTCACAGAGAGATAAGAGTTTCTTCCTCACTTACCTTCAGGCAACTAGCTGGGAGAAGCCTGGCTGCTGTTTTTCACTTGGGTAACTAGGGCATAAAGGAACTGAACTGGGCTGGAGTTCTCACACTAGGGGACTGTGCTGGTAAAATCGGACAGAATAACAGGCTGATATGCCTGTCTGGCTCCTACATGTCCAGAAAAGGCTGAGATGTCCTAGTGTACAGGAGCTGGGGACCGTGCTGATGGGTTTGTCAACTCCATACCAATCTAGAGACATCTGGAAGAGGGGATCTTAACTGAGAAAAATCTCTCCATAAGGTTGGTCTTAGGCAAGACTTCGGGATATTATCTTCATTAATGATGGCTATGGGAAAGACCAGCTCACTGTGGGTGTGCCACCCGTGGGCAGGTGGTCCTGGGTGGTATAAGAAGGTAGCCTGAGGAAGCCAGTAAGCTGCACTCCTGGGTCACCTCCACATCAGTTCCTGCCTTGGGGTCCTGCTTCCAGGTTCCTGCCCTGACTTCCTTGTTAAAATGCCCACCCCTTCAAACTGCTTTTGACCAAGGTATTTTATCAGAGCAGTAAAAAGGTAACTAAGACACTTTTCCTCAGGAGACCCAGTCCCACCTTGCTGGTGTTACAGAAGGCAGAGGCAGGAGGCGCCTCTTCTCGCTGCAGGGCTCTGCTGGCTCAGTAGAGGATGGAGAAATGAGGCCTTGAAGTTTAAGGGGCTCCAAGGCAGAGCTGCTCGGAAAATGCTTTTTCCCTTTTTCATAGCTGTGCTTTGAGCATCAAAGGTCCCTTTGCCAACTTCAATGGATTTTACACACAAACTTAACAAAATGTCACCTCAAAGCTGCTTAGGTGAAGGCTTTGGTCTACTCCCAGCTCTCCCAGAGCCCTTTTTCATTCTTGCCTGTGTCTATCTCATTGCACATCTGCTGAACCTGGGGCTGGGTATGAAGGTCACTGCTCCAGGGTGGTTAGTTAAGAATTCTAGGTGTGGTGAGATGGTTTGGTGGCTAAGGCTGCTTGCTGTCAAGGCAGACAACCAGAATTTGATTCCCAGCACCCACATTGTCAAGACAGAACCAATTCTCTCAGGCTGTCCCTCAGGGACCTCCGGTGCTGAGGTCAAGATCCATCACAATACTGGCCACAAAGACATAACTGAGAGATGCAGAAGGGCTCTCGTGGGGTCACTGGTGAGGAAGCACAGGGCTCAGTTCCAAGCTGGCTTGGACCTGGTCACACATCCTAAGGGATAAACTGCCACAAACAAGTTGTGTCGCTAACTATGGTCTGTTATTTAGCCACACAGTGAGGAAAAGTTCCAGGTAACAGCAGAGTGGAATCCATTCCTCTTCAGTGCTGCTAAAGTCATTGTCTTTTCTATCAGATACAACACTATTAGCCATGATTCCTTGGTTTTGCAAAGATTCTTTTCCCCCCAAATGTTTCAAAAGCCCAAACCTGTCTAGTTGCTTTTTAGATCCCCGCCCCCCAACACCCAACAGACAGTAGGCTATATTCTAGCTAAGCTTCCTGATAGGATGCCCAGCCATTCCAGCCTTTCCATGCTTTCTAGGCCTTAATTCTTTATATTGAGGCAGGATCTCAGTAAGTATGCAGACCAGGCTAATTTTGAAATTCCTTACCCTTCCTTAGTTTCCTGAGCATGAATGATAGACATGCTCCACCTGGCCTACCTCCCTCTCCTTGCTTTCTGGCATCCGCAGATAATGTCTGGTACAGGCTGTTGGATGGTGGGTAGGGCAGAGCTCTGAGCCATCATGAACAGCTTTCCTCCAGCCTGAAAGGGTCCCCACTTGGACCTTACACTAATCCCTCTGATAGTGCCAGGAAATCCCAGGGATGCAGTTTATCCCTGTAGGAATTACGGAAGGGCCTTTGCTGAAAACCTCAATGTCTATCACTGGTGGATTGGCCAATAAAAAACCAGTAATTCACGGCACAGCATTACACACACAAGTTTAACACAGTAGGTCTAATTATATTTTTACCTTAACACCATATGCAACACTGAGTCCTACATGGGCCCTTCTCTAGGCATAGGGCACATTCCACGCACATGGGAAGAATGCAGTAAGGGGGATGTATGAAAGCAGTGCTACTAAGAGGAGGCTCATGCAGGAAGGCTGATTCAGGAAACACAGTCATTTATTACACAGTTAAAACATTACTTTAAGTTGGGCATCCTGGAACATGTCTGAAATATCAGCACTTAGAAGCCAAGGAAAAAGGGTCATAAGTTCAAGGCTATCCTGGGTAATTCAGTCAGACCCTGTCTCAAGACAATATAATAAGAGGGACGATGATGTAGCTCAGTGGTCTAGTGACTCATCAGCTTGTGTAAGGCTCTGGGTTCAAGACCCAGTGTTGGCACTTCTTCTAGACACCGCACCACAGTTACCTGGCAACAGCCAGATGTGTCTGACTCACTATAAAAGGAGCTGCTTGCCCCCTCCTTACTCTCTTGCTCGTCTTATTCTCCTTTCCTCTTCCCTCCCTGTCCCTTCTCTCTCCATTCCCCTCCCTCCACCACGTGCTCATGGCCGGCCTCTACTCTACTCCTCTGTCTCTCTGTCTCTCTGTCTGTCTGTCTCTTTCTCTGTCTCTCTTTGTCTGTCTCTGCCTGTGTCTGTCTGTCTCTCTGTCTCTCTGTCTGTCTCTGTCTCTCTCTGCCCTTCTCTGTCTCTACTCCCTCAATTCCCCTCCCCATGCCCTAAATAAACTCTATTCTATACTATACCATCATGTGTGGCTGGTCCCTCACGGGGAGGAATGCCTCAGCACCGGCCCTCAGAGGCACCCCCTTCCCCTGCACCATACCGCGCCTCCAAACATATCCCTAGCTTCTTTTTCTTTTTATAAAACACAACACCCAGTACTCCCAAACAAATCAAACAAAACTCCTGCATTTAAAAAGTCTAAAGGTAAAGAGACATTTATAAATCTCCGTGCTGTACCAGATTAGTTATTATTTTTAAAGGGAACAACACTAGTTTGAAAATGAGCTTAATAAGAAATTAATCATAGGGCTAGTGAGACGGCCCAGCAGGCACAGGCACTTAGTACTCAGGTAGATGACCTGAGTTGGATCCCTGGGACCCACACAATGGGAGGAGAGACCCAAGTCTCACAATCTGACCTCCATATGCGTGCATTCTTGTGCACACACGTGCAAACACACAGGAAAGTGTAATATAATTTCCTAATGTGGTCATTGTTTCCTAGTCTAGAGACTTAGAAGTATGTTATCCTGTTGTCTGTGGCTTCAAGGACACAGGCAGGAGCTTGGATGGTGGAGAATCTCTGTATCCCAAGACGACATTCACTAAAACCCAGGAACATTGCAGGGTGGTCAGTTGAACGGGAGATTGCTGAAGGGGCTTGGCGAGGGAGGGCATTACATGCCATGTTTTAGGAGTTCACAAAGAATGTTCCAAAACCAAGGCAGGTAGGAATGACAAAAAGCAGCCCCAAGTAAAGGTAACGATACCTGTAAAACTCTGGTAGAAGTTAGAAACAGCTATGCATAGCTATGCATTCCTCTCATCCCAGGACTCAGGAGGTTTGAGGCACGAGGATTATAAGTTTGAGGCTAGCCTGAACTACATTGTTAAACTTTATCTTAAACACATTCAAGCATGCTGTGTATGATACACTCAAAGCTACAGACCAGCACTGAGATCAGTAGGCTCTAGACATCTCTCTGACACAAACATATGTCTGAGAAGTATATATCACTTCTTAACATTGATGCTCAAGGCCCCAGATGGCCCAAACCTGTAGGTAGGGGAGCAAATGGGCAGCACCAGGTGGCTAGGGAGGCTTCCCTCTCACCACCATTACTCTGGAAACAAAACAGGGCTCTTTGGCTGGATTCGGTTAACTGTGAGGTCTTCCAGTGTTAATGTTCAAAGGCTAGGAGAGTCTGAGTATTGACGCCACAAGAACCTTGGGAACTATGGGGTGATCAAGAGCCTTATTGTCTGTCCCAAGCCACTTCACGTAAACAGAATGCTCAGCTGAACTGGTTCCATGTACTTAGGATTGCTTAAGCACGGACCTTAGCTTTTAGATCAGAGTTCATCATGGGATGATCTGATTATTGTCAAAACAATTTTCTTAATATGTTTAACTAAAGCCTTCTGGCTGCTGTGTGACCATTGAATTCCTTCAACAATCACATTAAATATGGAATGTCCACTGGCATCCACTCAGCTGCCTTCAGCTCTCATCACAGACAAGCATTGGTCACATTTGTCAGCCATCCACCCAGGAGCTTCCTGGATCCCAGAGTTGGAAAAGAGAGTGTTGAAGTGACTTCTGAGACAGATATGAAGCTGTCTAGTAATTTCTCATATCAGGGCATGCAAACAAGCTTATATTTTAAAGAAAGGAGCTTGTTATGCAACCCAGGCTGGGTTTGAACTCTATGAACCACCTGCCAAAGTCTCCCAGACGTTGTGATTATAAACATGGGACACTCTGTTCATCTATCAGCACATTTAAACTTTGCTGGGAGTGTGAAGGACATGGAGAAGACAGAAAGCACTTCTTGGCTGTAAATTTGTTTGTTTTTAAATTATCAGAGAGAGGGGACACATAATAACTAAGAGGCCCTTGTAACACCACAAGAAAGGATTTGTGTCATGGAAGAACATTTGCTGGCCCATTGAGACACAGGGCTATTATACCCAGGAGTTGAGGGACCTGCATCAAGTATTCCCAGCTTTTGAGTTCAAATGTCCTAATGGAGATATCAAAGTTCCTTTTCTCTCTGACTTTACTGCTTATTTAATAAGAGGCTCTAGAGATCCACGTGCGACAAAGCCTTCAGCTTCTTCCATGCCTACCCGTCTCTTCCAATACTGCTTCAGAAAGGGCCATGCCCAAAGTGTTTGGAATACCCTTACCTTCATTCCAAAGGACTGCATCCGGGTGGCCACCTCTCTGCCGATTCTGCCTAGGCCAAGAATTCCCAGTGTCTTCCCATTCAGTTCTGTCCCCATGAACTACAACCAGAAAGGCAAAAGGCAAAGATGACCAAGTCAGGACCAAGAGTGGGGGTTGGCCGTTGAGCCCGCATGGGGAGGCAAGGCAACAGCTCACCTTCTTCCGGTCCCATCTGCCATCTTTCATGGAAGCCGTCGCCTGAGGAATCTGCCTGTAAGAACATGGCAGGTTCAGTGGGTCAGCCCAGGAAGAAGGTATCATCTATCCCCATCATTTTCCTGGCACCACACTCAGTCTGGGTGTGGGGGCTCAGGTACAGGGCCACTGTGTGTAAGGGAAAGCTGAGAACATTGGTAGGACACGACTTGAGAACCATAGAACATCTGTCTCTAGCCAGGAGGCTGGGGAAGAACCTGATGTGCCTCCACTACCAAGGTACCAAGAAGAGTGAGTGGGTTTGGCAAGTTTTCTCCTGTAAGCAGTGGCCAGCCTTCCAAAGCTTACAGGGCCAGACGCTTCAAAGACTCCTGTTTGGTTCCTCTTCTGGACCACTCTGGATGACCTCTCTTGTTATCAAGGGGAAGCTGACTAACCTTCCTTCTTAAACCCCAAGAGAGCTAATCTGAGGCAGGTGGGTACCATATCAACACAGTCCAGACTTTTCCACCCTGAATGGTCCTAATACTTCCAACACGACCACCACCTGTCCTACCTATTTCTGACCCACACTCACCCACACACCACATTGACTCCTGTGCAAGTCTGAGTTGCCATGTTTTGTTTTCTGGATCAAACAGAGAGGCAGTAAGGGCAAAGTTAGGACTTAAGGGTAAGACACAGGCTGTGGGACATGGCACCAAGACCACCTCTAGGAACAACAAAGAGCTGAGGCATGATTCGTGCTATACACCTTCTTTGTGCTGGACTCTGAGAAGCGCTTGGGCCTACACCACTCTTCTCCTGAACAAAGGAGCTTATTTGTGCACGTTGTAGGCATTCAGGCTAAACCACTCACCCAGGCCCTGAGAGCTGCCTGAAGAGCAGAACACTCACTAGTGTTCTGAGTCAGGTACTTCCTAATAAAGGCACACACGTCATGGTTTACACTCATCTCAGATGAGGGGTATCAGGCAAGGGATCCTGGGAGATGGGGGGAGCTTCATCAAACTACAGTACTCTGCCTGTTCCTTTAGATAGGTTGACTCTGGCATTGGAGGGAAACTTCCTCATTCTCAAGCCTTTTCTCACCCTCAGGTTCCCTCAGGGGTGGGAGAATCAGAAAGCTGTGTTGAGGGAGACTTCTTGTCAAACTATCACTGACTTTAACAGCACAAGTTAAACTAGGGCCCAGGGCTTGTACAGTTCTCTGGGGACAGGCACAGCCCAGACATCCTGGGAGACCACGGGGGAAACTTCTAGCTGAGGCTCTCTGCTGCACGTGCTGGACTCGCTCTCCTCCCCTCCCCTCACTGACCAGTGCAATGTTTGCACTGCTAGGCAGGAATCTTGGGAGAAGGTAGAGCAAAGGTTAACTCTCCCAGCAGGAGGGAGAAGATAGAAAAGAGATAACTTTTTAATCACAGTAGGTTTCAGGCCCCAGGCAAGAGTGCTGGCTGGCTGGGTCTTCAAAATGGAGTCACAACAGCTTCAGTCCCCCTTTTACTAGAAATCTGTATCAATCAGACACACAGACACACACAACACATACACACAAAATGCCTATTAAGTGTGTCATGTCTGCCAAACAACTGCCTGGCTTGTTAGGATGCATTCCTATTATGTATTATGTGCTCTATACACTGGGTCACTAGACTGTCCCCAAGGAGGCTCACACATTCCTGAACCCTGCCAGAAGAGCTCCTACAGATAGGAGTCCACAGGTAGGCACATGCATGATAAGAGTGTTTATTCTACACATTCCATAAATTACAGGCCTAGAGAGTGGTTCTCAACCTTCCTAATGCTTTGACCCTTGAATACAGTTCCTCAGGTTGTGGTGAACTCTAACCATAAAATTTTTGTTGCCACTTCATACCTGTAATTGTGATACTGTTATGAATTGTATTGCAAATATTTTTGGAGATAGAGATTTATCAAAGGGGTCACCACCCACAGGTTGAGAACCTCTGGCCTAGAAAGGTAGTTTTGGGGAACATGGGAACCACAGCCCAGCTGTCCCAACCAGAGTCAAGGGTAAAAAACATAAAATTTCAATGTTTAACAAGTGAGCAGAGAGGTACTTGAACATACATGGTACTTGAGACTACAGGGTACAGAGAGCATTCTCAAAGGTTTGAGGACAGATAGTGTGTAGGAGGAGGGTGTGTGCACTCTCTGTGAGCTTGCTGTTACCACCTGTGATGGTTTGTATATGCTTGACCCAGGGAGTGGCACTATTAGGAGGTGTGGCCTTGATGGAGTAGATGTGTCACTGTGGGCGTGGTTTTAAATACCCTTAGCCTAGCTGCCTCGAAGTCAGTCTTCCACTAGTAGCCTTCACATGAAGATGTAGAACTCGGCTCTGCCTGCACCATGCCTGCCTGGGCATTGCCATGCTCCCATCTTGACGATAATGGACTGAACCTCTGAATCTGTAAGCCAGCCCCAATTAAATGTTGTCCTTTATAAGACTTGCCTTGGTCATGGTGTCTGTTCACAGCAGTAAAACCCTAACTAAGACAGAAGTTGGTACCAGGGACTGGGGTATTGCTGTGATAGGCCTGACCATGCTTTTTTATTTGGAAGAACGTGAATTTGGAGACTTTGGATTTGGAAAGCCATAGAATGTTTTAAGTGGGGCTTAATGGGCTATTCTAGTGGGAATGTGGAAGATTTTGTTGCTGTGAGTGATCTGAACTGTGCAGACCTGGTCCAAGAGGTTTCAGAGGAGAGGAATTTCAGTATGTGGTATAGAGACTGTTTTTGTAGTATTTTGGTGAAGAATGTGGCTGCTTTTTGTCCTTGTCTGAAGAGTCTGCCTGAGGCTAAGGTAAAGAGATTTGTATTAATTGCATTCACAAAGGAAGTCTCAAAAAAGCCTAGCAGAGACTTTGTTCTCTGGTTAAGTCTCATGATGAGCATTTTGAACAAGTGTAGCAGCAAGCTTAAAAGGAAAAATATAAAATATATGGTCTGAATATTAAAGAGGCACCAGGAAGTGAAATGGAACTGAATCCTGTGTTCTGGGAGATAACCGATTAAGGGAGTGGGACTTTGGCAAGATTCTACCCAGCTAAATTTAGATCCGGGCACAGTGGTGCACACCTTTAATTCCAGGAGACAGGCATGTAGATCTCTGAGTTCAAGGTCAATCTACAGAGCAAGATTCAGGACAGCCAAGCTTAGGCAATGACGGAATTGGAAAACAGGAAGCTAGTAATAATGTAATAGAACAAGGGGGCCATGTTCTAGCTCCTGTACGCAGCAGAGCTTTGGCCATGTAGCTCTGGCTTTAGAGTGAAAAATAGAAGGCACTACTGGGACAATTGATGCTGGTTAGCTGGAGCTAAGAAGTTAGTGATTAGAAGAGACCAGCATCACTGAGGGGAAATCTTCTGGAAAGTGTTTCCTGAGAGCATAAAGAAGCTATGTTCCAGAGATAGCCAAGGTTGTACCTCATGCTGCAGCTGTGCTTGGTAGTGTGTAAGAGTCACCCAGGTGGTACTAGTTTTAAAGGCATGAAAGGTCATAAAGAGCAACTGAGGCTTGGCACTGTGAGAAGCCATGGAAGGCCATTGGTGAAGGTGCAGGCTCAGGTTGATGGCCCAGGACTGAAGGGGGTCAAAGAATTTGAGGCTTGGCATCACGAAGAGAGCTTATGAGAGGCTATTGGTGAAACCTATTTGCAGCAGAAGACACCAGTGTGTTGGAGATGCCAATACCATGGGATGATCACCAAGGACAGCAGAAGCAATGGAGTGGATCAACCTGAGTTTAGCATGCTACAGAGGGCAGAGCTGGAGAAGTGACGGCAGCCCTTTGGAGGAGCCCAGAAGATCATGTGTGGATTCCAGACATTGAAATAAGAAGCTATAACACTAAAGTTGCCTTGGAGACCCCAAGATTTTCGAGATGCCAGAGCCATAGGGTATATGCTGAGGAATGCTGCTAGCAGGGAATGGAACCAGTACAGGAGAAAGAAGTTTGTTGCAGTCAACAAAGATGAAAAAGGAGTTGAAGATCTGAAGACTGCTTTGACATCAGACATGGAGATGCAGAGTTTGAAGTTTGCCCTGCTGGTTTCCCGTATTTTGGACTTTTAACATTGTTGAGACTGCTATAGACTATGGGGACTTTGGAAGGTGGACTAGATGTACTTTTTTATTATGCTATGGCTAGATACGGCTCCCCTCAGACATGTGTTTGAACAAGCCTATGGGGGCCAGGGAGTGAAATGTGATGGTTTGTATATGCTTGACCCAAGGAGTGGCACTACTAGGAGGTATGGCCTTGTTAAAGTAGGTGTGTCACTGTGGGCTTAAGGCCCTCATCCTAGCTGCCTGGAGGTCAGTCTTCCACTAGCAGCCTTCAGATGAAGATGTAGAACTCTCAGCTCTGCCCGCACCATGCCTGCGTAGATGCTGCCATGTTCCTACCTTAATGATAATGGACTGAACCTCTGAACCTGTAAGCCAGCCCCAGTTAAATGTTGTCCTTTATAAGACTTGCACTGGTCATGGTGTCTACTCACGGCAGTAAAACCCTAAGACACCATCCATCTTCCCATGCAAACTTCCAAGCCACCCAAGAAGCTACATTGTGTCTGTGTGCTCAGCACCCTGCAGAACTCCAGACTGAGACACCTGTAGTCTTTTCTAGGTCTGCTTGCTTGCCAAGGGGTAATCATTGGCCTACTGGAATGTGTCTGGGTCTTCTGAGAAGTCAGGGACTTACCTGGCCAGGCACATGATCATCCCACAGGTGAGTTCCGCAGCACTGAGGCTGTTTCCGTTGGGGGTGCTAAAGACCCAAAAGAAGAGATGTCAGTGGGCCCAAGCAAACCCAGTATTTTACTCTTCTAGCCCCAAGCTCCCATTCTGGCTTCTCTGACACTCTGCTGCCCTAAGAACCAAACTACCTTGGCCTCCTGTTCCAAGGCAGAGGCCCTCCCTCAGGCAAGCACAAGGCAGGGAAGTACCTGATGGAAAGATGAAGGGTGTTTGGCCCAGTTCTCTTTCATTCCAGGGTCTGTCCATCTACACTCTCCTCTGATCCTTCTTCACCTGAGCCTCTGAGCAAAGTCTACAACACTCAGGTCAGTCTGTTGCTGGGTAAGCCTCCCGGGGTCCCATCAGCTGGCTCGTATTAGGAATAAAGCTCCTGTTTTTATCTTTTATCCTGTTTTTATGTTTGGTTTCTTCTTTTTACTCAACACATTTCAAACTGAGAAAAAGCCCACTCCTCAAAACACAACAACAAACAAAACAAACAGACAAACAAGTAACAACCAAAAATCCCAGGAGATTTCTGGCTTAGCTCATCTGACAGAAAGGAGACTAATGTTGACAACTCCAAAGCCTAACACACACTTATTTAAACCTTCTGCTTCCTCTACAGGGTATGCTCATCCGTAGAAATGAAGGTTACAAAGAGTTATGAGACTCTCTGAAAAACAAAAGGACGGTAAGAGTTTGTCTCAGTGCAAGACAAAAGAACTTTTGGCTCTTCCCTCAGGAAGCAGCTAGGGTGTGGGCAGAAGAGGGGCTGGACTGCACAGAAGGTTATCCTTTAACGTTTCCACCATCAGATTGACCTCTATCAGTCAACCCCTATCGTCCTGGGGGGAGGGGAGGCAGGGCAGGACTCAGGGTCAGCAAAGTGAACTGGGAACCACTCTACCACCAGGTTCCTAAGTCAGGGCAGGGCAGCAGTAGCCTGCTGACCATGACCTCTGCCCCTGAGCTGCTATCAGCTCAGTGCTGACAGGGACCCCTCTCCTCTGGAACCTACAGTTCTAGAAGAGAAACTGAGATCTTCTCTTCAGACTGGCACAGGGACATGAAGGAAGACACAAGACAGGAGGTCACTTGAAAGCGTGTGCATCTGTACAGGGTGCAAGACCACTGAGCTAGCAAAAAAAAAAAAAACAAACAAAAAACAAACAAACAAACAAAAAAAAAACGCAAGAGCCAGGCTGGAGCAGGAAACAAGGGAAACCTCACCTACACTCTTCTGGCTCCTACACTAGCTGCAGACGTGTAAGCACTACAGGAGGGTGAACTCCACACCCTGGGAGTGCAGACAGCCTCAGCTTCACCTTCACAGCCTTGGCACGACCACACGGAACTAGTCACCATCACAGAGACCCTGTGCCTAGCTCGGACAGTCCTCGGAAAGGCCACCTACCCGGCTCCCATTTAAGCATGGCTCTCCTTTAAGCGTTTCTTCCCTTCTTTGTATCCGGTCTCCACACCCACCATCAGCTCCCACAACTTACTTCATGACTAGGATGCCCTTCCTCGTGGCAGCCTCCAGATCCACGTTGTCCACGCCTGTACCAGCCCTGCCCACCACCTGGAGCTTCTCTGCTGCGTTGATGACATCAGCTGTGACCTTAGTAGCTGACCGGACGATAAGGCCTTCACAGTCCTGGGCAGACGAAGATAATACTGGGGTTCATATAATTATTCTGTAATATACCTGAGGCCTCTAGTGCTTTCCTTGTGGGCATAAGTGCCCACTCACAGGCGGGTCTGGCTTCTTGGCACACTGTAGGGTAATGTGAACTAGAACGTTCGAGAGAAGTTGTAAGCATGAGTACCTGGTCAGTACGCTCCAGCTATAGCATCAGCTGTAGGCTCTAGGCATCTGATTCATCTTTCCACAGATGCTGCCCCAATAAGGACCTAGAGCCAGAGGATAATCCATCCTGACAGTACCTCAGTGTGACCAGACACATGCCCTAGTCAACTTTGTACACACTAACATTCCTATATACTGCCTTGCCTCATGGGTAAATTCCGAAGAAAGAACAGCAACTCCTGTATACTCATCGTTAGTCTGGTCTCCATCCTCTAAGCTGCATCCCTTATCAGAGAGAGAGATGCAGGTTCTTGCCTCAGGTATGTGAGAAGGAAACAGGATAGGCAGGTATAGCATGCAGTCCTGTTCCACATCACTTCCTCCTACGGACACTGAGCCTCTGAAGAGCAGAGGCAGGATCCAATTTCATTCCTTGAGCCTCTCGCCAGGCACACGAAGGAAGATAGACTGTAAATGCTGGCTAGCTGAATAAGTAAGCAAAGTGGAAGACAATGTCTGCTGAAAGGAAAGTGGTTCTTGAGAGGAGAACCCACAGGAAGGGAGAAGGGAGAGCTATGAGCCTAAGGGTCTGGGCCATAGGGCGAGGCCCACGCTGCTGCATTTACTGTGCACAAGCCTGGGAGAGTGCTGACACCTGATGCAGGGGCTCACTGCTATAAGCCTTACATGTGGGAGGAGCTTGAGGATTGCCATAAATTTGAGCTGGTGAGATGGCTCAGCTGGAAAAAAACCAAAAACAACAACAACAACAGAAATGCTTCTTGCGCAATCCTGAGAGCCTGCACCCAGGATCCCTCAGAGGAAGGAAAAACTGACATCTGAAGGTTGTGCCTGCCTCTTCCTTGCACTCCCAGTCTCTCACACACAGGGAGAAAGGGAGAGTGGACCCACTTTCTCTCATCTCTGATCCTAAGCCCAGGTCCTGCCCTGTTCAGGTAACTTGCCCAATCATTGCTCTGGGGGATTCCCCACAGGAAACAGCAGCTGCAGAGGACTCAGGGACTCCAACTGTCTGCTTCTCTGACAGCCCCTAAGGAGAACAGCAGCCACGGTGCTGTTTTTCTCCCTGGCTGAGTCTGCTTTGTGGAGCCTTCACCCTGGACCTGTACTTTCTTTCCACCAGCCCCAGCCAGCTTTTGATGACGATGATGAACCTTTAGTGTCTCCAGGAAGACTGGCACAGACACGCTTCCAAAGCTGGTATGTCCTAAGGGCCCAGGACCTATATTAGAGCCAATACTGGTCAGAGTTTGCTGGCTTCCAAGGCCTCCTACAACATCAACTACATGCCATTTCGTCAGCTTATTCACTACAAACTTACTGAGGCCACCAGCCACGCCACCCTGTGCTGAGCCCTCAGACCTCTGCATTCCTAAACACCCTTTGTTCCTTCCCTAGGACCATAGCTCATCCTTCAAAGACTCCTCCAGGGTGCTCCTCCCCTGCTATACTTAAACAAACCACTGAACAACCCAAATGTTCACACCTAACAAAACTCCTAGTGTAGTGCTGGGATTAGAACGGTCTTTCATGTGTGATGCGTACCTGTAATCCCAGGACTCTACCCCAGTGCTCCAACACTGGGAAGAGGCAGAATTACATTCAAGGCTCTCAAAATAGAATCTCCCACTCCCCTTCCCCCACCCCAGAGTGTGCTTTCTTCTCTAGTGCTTACCAAGTGAGAATACAAGCACCTTGATATAAACACCTCCATGGGTCTTTGCCTAGAATTTCATCTGGAACACACACTCTCCACATTTGCCTACAAACGTTGCCTTTCCCACTCCTAGGCTTCAGAGCTAGGAAACAGCAGGTTACTGATCTGCTTGATTTATGGCTGTTCCAGAAAAACTATGCTAACTCTGGAAACCTATCCCCATTCTTGTTCCTTCAAGTTCACACATGCTTCCTTTCCCAAGAGGATGGGCTTGGCCTTGTGGGTAACTCTATGATTGCTAACATTTAGTGCATAGGGTAAGTCAGTGAAGCTCTCCAGGTGATTCCCCTGTTGTAGGGAATGCAGGTTTGTGCTGGCTGGCCTGGGACTCATAGAGGTCTGCCTGCCTGCCTCTGCCTTCTGAGTGCTGGGATTGAAAGCATGAGGCGACACCCTCTGCCTGCCTGCCTGCCTGCCTCCCTCTTTCTTTGGGTTTTTGAAATGATCTTGCAATGTGGCAATCCTGAGTAGTGGGATTACACGGGCATTTGTCATCACATCCAGAGTACGTTATGTTTCTCTGAATCTCAACAATGACATTTGCAAAGGACTCAGCTGTATGCAAGTGTACACACACACACACACAGACACACACACACACACACACACACAGAGACCTTGTCTCAAATAATAATTGTTATGATAAAAGAAAAGGAAGCCCTCTAATTTGCTAGTTTGTTCTTTGCACTCATACACTCACACATGTGCGTGCCCTCACACCCACTCCACACAGGGAACCCCACACATGAAATGAGACTACCAATAGTATTGTGTCTCTACTGCTTCCATAACACCAATCAAGAGTTATGAAACGCAGTGCCCCAGTGTGCTGTGACCTGATGATTGGCAGTCTGTCAGTAGGGAAAAGAGTGAATGGTAACGTCTCCTTGGGCCTGGGGCAAACAGCCTGCCCAGAGTACGAAGCAGCAGAGGCCAGTTCCAGCAAGGGGGAACCTTTGCTTCTTACTGTAAAGATTAAAATGGGGGCAGACAAGAGACACTCTGCTAGACTACTCAGAAGGAGGTAAAATGAGGAGGGAGGGTGGAAATGTGGGTCCTTCTGTAGGTTATCCAAGATTAGTTAATTGGCATTCTGAACTGGGTATTTTGCCAAGGCACACTGAAGGCTGAGCACTCCCCAAGGGACCAGCCAGCTAAGTCAACGGCACCCTCCTCCTCTTTCCTGGCAAGTGTCTCCACAGCTTGAAAGCACCCTGCATTTCTAGCACTGGACTTCCATCCCTACCCTTCAGGCCTGGCCTGCTCCTCACACCCCCTATTCCCGCCCCTTTATTGGATATAACATTTCTCACTGCCCCTAGAAAGTAGCAAAGCCTGAAGCCACTAGTAGCCAGAAAGCCACTCTACAGCTTTCCTGCTCAGTCTCCTTAGTGCTAGGCACGAAGCCAGTCAGCTCTTTTTCACTTTTTCTTTTCCAGACAGATCTCTGTGTAGTCCTGGCTGTCCCCGAACTCACAGAGATCCACCTGCCTCTGCCTCCTGAGTGCTAGGATTAAAGGCATGTACCAATTCCACTTGGCTCTTCCAAGCTTCATAAAGATCAGGACCAGAAAAAGTCTGCGGATAAGGGCTGCTGGGCCCATTGATATCAGCTCCGCAGAGGAAAGGGGTTGGGGGTGGGGCAGGGTCTTGGGAGAAATAGACAAGCGAGCTCAGAGAGTTTCTAGGGCAGCCAGAACAACCGCTTGGTCTCTGGGGTTAGCCTGAGCAGGAGGAGAGGCACATTCCTCCTGGCTGCAGGTCCTAAGCCGAGCACGTGGAACTTTGGGGGTGGGGCATGACAGCTGGGAATGAGACAGCGTACCTGGATGCCTTAGACCTGCAGGAAGGGCAGGAACTGGAGTGAAGTGCTCACAAAGCAGAAATCCCTTACATCTGAGCAGAGTCACCCGATTTACAAAAGCTTTGCAAATAAGTGAAAGACTTTTAAGTTTTATAACGATTAGAGGTTTTCTCCGAAGACTTGGTAGAAGTAACCGGTCCCTATTGCGCTTGGGACAGGATTCTGATGTAGTGAAGTCGGGCCTGATCGGTGGTGAAGCCAATGGTGGAGGCTGACTCCGAACGGCGGCCGCGTGGGCGGCGCGGGGCTCTAGCTGCACCCCCAGCCCGCCCCGAATCCCGCTAGCGCTCCCCGGAGGCCCAGGGCTCGGGAAAGAGCGCCAAGGTCTTGCATCAGACAAAAGGCGGTGCGAGTTCGCTGCCACAAATGCCACGGGACCTGCAGGGGCAGAGCCAGCGCCCCCTGCCCCCACCCCAGCAGCCTGCACTGGGCAGGGATGAGTTCCCGGTACACACGTCTCCGCGTGTAGCACCCCGAGCCGGGAGCTCGCAGCCTGGGCCGCCAGGCGCGAAAGCTCCGGAGAGGTTCTGGCATCCCGCAGTACCAGATGGAGCAGCTGCACTTTGCAGCGCCGGCAAGAAACACGCGGTAGCAAACAGCAGGAAAAGTTTGCATTCTGCCAGCTCCAGGCCATTCGTTCCTCTCCGCCGTTCTTCCCTCCCACTGCTGGTCCCCAATCTCGGGAGGCCCCGGGGCCAACTGATAAGATAGGGGAGGACAGCCCTGGCATCGCTGGGGCCAGCCGGTTTGGCCATAAAGATGCCCGGTGACTTCGCTTGTGTCCGGTTCGCCTTACCTGCAGCTCGGCTATCAGCTCCTCCTTGCTCAAGTTCTGCTTCTCCACCACCTGCAGCCCTCCATCTTGCAGGATCTTCCGGCAGCAGGGGTCCAGGCTGTCACTGATGAGTACTTTGCGCAGATTTGCGAAGGCCATTGCTGGAGCCAGGCCTTAGAATCAGTAGCTCTGGGTGGGCAGAAGCACTTAGTTCAGGAAACTGCAGGCTGGGCGAGCTCGGGTGACTGGGCAGGGTTCTCGGTCTCCCGCTCCCCCTTTATCCTCCCCCTCCTCGCGCCAATAGTCTCCTTTTGATTGGTCAGAAATGCTTAAACTCTGCTGACTCCGCCTCCCCGGGCAGAGCCTACCACACATTTTTTTTTTTTTTTTTTTTCCCCTTTTAAATCCTACCCGGACGAATTTCTCCAGCCGTGAAACCCTTACGTGCACGCACGATTTATGCTGACTGGTTGATTCACATCTGAAATAAACAGAGAAATATGCTGTCTCCGCGAGGGAGCTAAATCTCATAGTAACTTCTTTCCTCTTACGGACCCATTCATTGGCTGAGTATTTAGAGCTCCTAGTTAAGCATAATTAGAATGAGAAAGGCCACAGGTTCGATTCCCAGCAAACCACACACACACACACACACACACACACACACACACACACACACGCGCACATTCACACACTCTTAGGAGATTAAGAACAAGGTGTGTATGTGTACATAAGAGTTGGTTGCTTTTTTTTTTTTTTTTTTTTTTTTTTTTTTTTTTGCGCTGGGCAGTGGTGGCGCACGCCTTTAATCCCAGCACTTGGGGGGCAGAGGCAGGCGGATTTCTGAGTTCGAGGCCAGCCTGGTCTACAGAGTGAGTTCCAGGACAGCCAGGGCTACACAGAGAAACCCTGTCTCAAAAAACCTAAAAAAAAAAGAGTTGTTTTTTGTCTTCCATCAGTTCCAGTGGGAGATCAGAGACAAGGCTGGGAAAGGCAAGAGCTGCTTATTTCTTGCCCCAAGAAAGACTTTAAGATTAAATCTAGATAGAGTGCAGGCCATGGATGAGGCTGGAGGACCACTTGAACCCAGGAGTTCCAGGTTAGCCCCAGTTGGGAGTGGGGGAGGGAGGGGAGAGAAGTCTTGTCATTTATAAACAAAGTAGAAGGGTGGGTAGTGGTTTTAATTTTTAGAAGTTAGATGATTAATATTTTTAGAAAGGATTAAATCTGTTGGGTAAGTTGTGCCTAGATTATATAAACAACATCCCTTACTACTGTACCTCACAGTCTTAACATCAAATGTAAGTACGAATATCTCTTTCAGAACTATGTACTGAGGACTCCTCTGCCTGCGCTATTACCTCCATCCACAAAACAGGAACCCTGGCCTTCTTGGAAGAATTGGGGAAGTGGTTCTGCCCTTTCCTCTAGACTGTCATTCCTTTCCCTTCTCTGGCCTCAGCCCGTTGGGAAAAGAGACACTACAGCTGGCCATCTCGGCTACCCATGGCTCTCAGGATTAATAGGGACCAGAGGAGAGTGGTGGACTTGATTTTCTATTTGGAGCCCAGCTGTGAGCCGCAAACCTGCAAGGTAAGAAATAAAGCAGAGAGCTTGGCCGGTAGAATATAAAGGATCCAGCAGGGTTTGATGTCCTCTCTGTAGTGTGAGCTTGACAGTAGGGAGGCGTCTGCTGTGGGGGTGAGATAAGACATCCTGGGGATTAGTGTACCCCATACCCCTTCACTCTAAGCCATTCAGATGACAGGTCGGCCTGTATCTTTTGAGACACTGCAGAGAACACTAGAATTGAAACTTTAATGGAGAAAAATCCCATGCAAACCTGCATGGTGACACCTGAGATGTAGACACAAGGAGATCAGGGCCTAATCACAACCGATTCCAGGCTAGCCTAGGCTACCAGAGATCTTGTCCTGAAACATACTGAAACAAGAGATGACTTCCTGTTGTCTGTGAGCCCTTGGGCTGGGGTTGGCAGCCCTGGTGGAGATCTCTGGCTTGTTAGGAGAGGCTTCATTGATGTGTCTATGACCATACAACCTGGCCCCAGGTAAAAGAGAGGACCACCACCACACACTGTACATCCGGCAGCTTGACCTGGGGTTACAGTGATTCTGCCCTCCTTCACTGAGTAGACTTTTCTGGGTTCCTGTACATTCTAATTGACTGTAGCATCGGTGTTCATGAACACCCCCTACCTATTCTCATTGAGAACTTAATCATGTAAGAACTAGTGTGCTACTGGCCACATGCCAGTATCATGCTTCCTCCTCTTCCTCTTCTTCCCTCCTCCTTCAAGACATGGTCTCTCACCACTGTAAGATCTGCGACCAGTTCCACGGGAAAAGAAGTAATAAGACCAGTTCCACAGGACCATGGGAGTGGGATTTATTGAAGATAGAGGATAAGAGAGAGAGAGAGAGAGAGAGAGAGAGAGAGAGAGAGAGAGAGAGA